>NW_024113104.1:0-38008 GCF_003073215.2 Triticum urartu | reverse complement strand
AATGCTGAGACCCTTGTATACCGTTAAGCGGAAGCGTTATGACAACGCGGTTGATGTAGTCGTGCGTCTTCACGATCGATCGATCCTCAATACCGAACGTACGGCACCTCCGCGTTAAGCACACGTTCAGCTCGGTGACGTCCCGCGAACTCACGATCCAGTAGAGCTCGGGGAAGAGTTTCGTCAGCACGACGGCGTGGTGACGATGTTGATGAAGCTACCGCAGCAGGGCTTCGCCTAAGCACCGCTACAGTATGACCGAGGTGGATTATGGTGGAGGGGGGCACCGCACACGGCTGGGAGAGATCAATGATCAACTTGTGTGTCTAGAGGTGCCCCCTGCCCCCGTATATAAAGGAGCAAGGGGGGAGGCCGGCCGGCCCTAGAGGGCGCGCCAGGAGGAGGAATCCTCCTCCTAGTAGGAGTAGGATTCCCCTCTTTCCTACTCCTACTAGGAGGGGGAAAGGAAGGGGGAGAAGGAGAAGGAAAGGGGGCGCCCCCCCCCTCTCCTAGTCCAATTCGGACCAGAGGGGGAGGGGGCCCTGCTGGCCGGCCCCTCTCTCTTTCCACTATGGCCCAACAAGGCCCATTAGCCCCCGGGGGTTCCGGTAACCCCTCCGGTACTCCGGTAAAATCCGATTTTACCCGGAACTCTTCCGATGTCCAAATGTAGGCTTCCAATATATCAATCTCCATGTCTTGACCATTTCGAGACTCCTCGTCATGTCCGTGATCATATCCGGGACTCCGAACTACCTTCGGTACATCAAAACATATAAACTCATAATACCGATCGTCACAGAACTTTAAGCGTGCGGACCCTACGGGTTCGAGAACTATGTAGACATGACCGAGACATGTCTCCGGTCAATAACCAATAGCGGAACCTGGATGCTCATATTGGTTCCTACATATTCTACGAAGATCTTTATCGGTCAAACCGCATAACAATATACGTTGTTCCCTTTGTCATCGGTATGTTACTTGCCCGAGATTCGATCGTCGGTATCTCTCAATACCTAGTTCAATCTCGTTACCGGAAAGTCTCTTTACTCGTTCTGTAATGCAACATCCCGTAACTAACTCATTAGTCACATTGCTTGCAAGGCTTATAGTGATGTGCATTACCGAGAGGGCCCAGAGATACCTCTCCGACAATGGAGTGACAAATCCTAATCTTGATCTATGCCAACTCAACAAGTACCATCGGAGACACCTGTAGAGCACCTTTATAATCACCCAGTTACGTTGTGACATTTGGTAGCACACAAAGTGTTCCTCCGGTAATCGGGAGTTGCATAATCTCATAGTCATAGGAAGATGTATAAGTCATGAAGAAAGCAATAGCAGCAAACTAAACGATCATCGTGCTAAGCTAACGGATGGTTCAAGTCAATCCCATCATTCTCTAATGATGTGATCCCGTTAATCAAATGACAACTCATGTCTATGGTTAGGAAACATAACCATCTTTGATTAATGAGCTAGTCAAGTAGAGGCATACTAGTGACACTCTGTTTGTCTATGTATTCACACAAGTATTATGTTTCCGGTTAATACAATTCTAGCATGAATAATAAACATTTATCATGATATGATATGAGGAAATAAATAATAACTTTATTATTGCCTCTAGGGCATATTTCCTTCAGTAGTAGCAGACACCGTCCAGTCGGCTCACAGCCCAAGATCGCCTCTGCAGCGTGAGGGCCGAGGGCATCGTAAAGAGCAGTACCTGGGTCGGAACCACGAGCAATATGATCATCGGTTCAGCCGTGAGGACCGCCGTCGATTGCCTACGCCCCCTCCGAGGGGCGGATCCTATGCACCCCGACAATACGATGACATGCGTCTGTATGGTGACGAGCGAAGACTTCTAGTCGACCCCAGAGAACCCATATTTGATGCAAGGTCAATTTTGGTACAGGGTCTGGTCGACCGGAACAGAGCCCAAAGATAAGGACAAGACAGAGATCGCCCAACGAGTAGCCGAGTGCATGTTTCTGGGCCTGAGTGTTTCAGCAGAGCCATCAGGGTCGCAGAAATCCCTCCCAACTTCAGGTTGGCGACTGAAGTAAGTAAGTTTACCGGTGAATCCAAGCCTGACATCTGGCTGGAAGACTACCGAGTGGATGTGTAGATTGGTGGTGGTAATGATGATGTATCCACGAAACATCTTCCTCTGATGTTGGAAGGTTCAGCCAGGGCTTGGATGAATCAGTTGGCTCCTGGCAGTATATTCAGTTGGGAAGAGTTGGCCAGAGTGTTTGTCTGGACATTTGAGGGCACTTGCAAGCGGCCTGCAGGGCTGACAGAATTGCAGCATTGTGTTCAGAAACCGAATGAAACTTTGAGAGATTACATCCAGAGATGGACCAATTTGCATCACACAGTGGAAAATGTGTCGCAAAACCAGGCAGTTTGCGCCTTCAAGGAGGGCGTTCGGTACAGAGAGCTAAACCTGAAATTCAGTTGGACAGGAGATATGACTATGGCCCGAATGATGTAAATAGCCACTCGGTACGCTAATAGCAAAGAAGAGGACCGACTCCGCAGTGGCAAGAACAAACCAGTCGCCCAGGACACCGGAGGAGGAAATTCCAATGGAAGCAAAAGCGTAAAGCTGAACCAGCAAATCAAGGGGAAGCTGCAGTTGTGACCCAAGGAAAATTCAAAGGAAAGCCTAAGGGGTTGTGGGTCCCTAAGAAGGTGAAGGATCAAGCATGGAATGATGTGCTAGATTTGTCGTGTCATATACATGATACGTCACCAACGTATCTATAATTTTTTTATTATTCCATGCTATTGTATTACCTGTTTTGGATGTTTAATGGGCTTTAATATGCACTTTTATATTATTTTTGGGACTAACCTATTAACCGGAGGCCCAGTGCTAGTTTCTATTTTTTGCCTATTTCAGTGTTTCGCAGAAAAGGAATATCAAACAGAATCCAAACGGAACGAAACCTTCGCGAGGATCTTTCTTGGAACAAACGCAATTCAGGAGACTTGGAGTGGAAGTCAGAGACGTAACGAGGCGGCCACGAGGTAGAAGGACACACTCAGGGGGGTAGGCACACCCCCACCCTCGTGGGCCCCTCGTAGCTCCACCGACGTACTTCTTTCGCCTATATATATACAATTATACCCTAAAAACATCCAGGGGAGCCATGAAACCACTTTTCCACTGCCGCAACCTTCTGTACCCATGAGATCCCATCTGGGGACCTTTTCCGACGATCTGCCGGAGGGGGATTCGATCACAGAGGGCTTCTACATCAACACCATAGGCTCTCCGATGATGTGTGAGTAGTTTACCACAGACCTTCGGGTCCATAGTTATTAGCTAGATGGCTTCTTATCTCTCTTTGGTTCGTAATACAAAGTTCTCCTCGATGTTCTTAGAGATCTATTCGATGTAATATTCTTTTGCGGTGTGTTTGCTGATATCCAATGAATTGTGGATTTATGATCAAGTTTATCTATGAACAATATTTGGTTTTTCTTTGAATTCTTATATGCATGAATTGATATCTTTGCAAGTCTCTTCGAATTATCGGTTTAGTCTGGCCTACTAGATTGATCTTTCTTGCAATGGGAGAAGTGCTTAGCTGTGGGTTCAATCTTGCGGAATCCTTTCCCAGTGAAAGTAGGGGCAGCAAGGCACGCATTGTCTTGTTGCCATCGAGGATAAAAGGATGGGGTTTATATCATGTTGCTTGAGTTTATCCCTCTACATCATGTCATCTTGCCTAAAGCATTACTCTATTCTTATAAACTTAATACTCTAGATGCATGCTGGATAGTGGTCGATGTGTGGAGTAATAGTAGTAGATGCAGAATCGTTTCGGTCTACTTAACACGGACGTGATGCCTATATTTCATAATCATGCCTAGATATTCTCATAACTGTGCGCTTTTCTATCCATTGATCGATAATAATTTGTTCACCCACCGTAATACATGCTATGATGAGAGAAGCCACTAGTGAAACCTATGGCCCCCGGGTCTATTTTATATCATATAAGTTTTCGATCTACAATTCTAGTTTACTATTTATTTTATGTTGCAATCTTTACTTTTCAATCTATACAAAAAATACCAAAAATATTTATCTTATTATCTTTATCAGATCTCACTTTTGCAAGTGACCGTGAAGGGATTGACAACCCCTTTATCGCGTTGGTTGCAAGGTTCTTGATTGTTTGTGCAGGTACTAGGAGACTTGCGTGTAGTCTCCTTCTGGATTGGTACATTGGTTCTCAAAAACTGAGGGAAATACTTACGCTACTTTGCTGCATCACCCTTTCCTCTTCAAGGGAAAACCAACGCATGCTCAAGAGGTAGCAATAAGGATTTCTGGCGCCGTTGCCGGGGAGATCTACGCTCAAGTCAAGACATACCAAGTACCCATCACAAACTCTTCTCCCTCGCATTACATTATTTGCCATTTGCCTCTTGTTTTCGTCTCCCCCACTCCACCTTTACCGTTTTATTCGCCCCTTTTCCGTTCACCTCTTTTCGCTCGCTTCTTGTGTGATTGTGTGTTGGATTGATTGTTTGTCACGATGGCTCAAGATAATACTAAATTATGTGACTTTTCCAATACCAACAACAATGATTTTATTAGCACTCCGATTGCTCCTATTACCGATGCTGAATCTTGTGAAAGTAATGATGCTTTGTTAAATCTTGTCATGAAAGATCAATTTTCTAGCCTTCCTAGTGAAGATGCCGCTACCCATCTAAACAACTTTGTTGATTTGTGTGATATGCAAAAGAAGATAGATGTGGATAATGATATTGTTAAATTGAAGCTATTTCCATTTTCTCTTAGAGATCGTGCTAAAACTTGGTTCTCTTCTTTGCCTAAAAATAGTATTGATTCATGGAATAAGTGCAAAGATGCTTTTATCTCTAAGTATTTTCCTCCCGCTAAGATCATCTCTCTTAGAAACGATATTATGAATTTTAAGCAACTTGATCATGAGCATGTTGCACAAGCTTGGGAGAGGATGAAATTAATGAAACGTCCTACACATGGTTTGAATTTATGGATGATTATACAAAAAATTTATGCCGGATTGAATTTTGCTTCTAGAAATCTTTTAGATTCGCCCGCGGGAGGCACTTTTATGGAAATCACTTTAGGAGAAGCTACTAAACTCCTAGATAATATTATGGTTAATTATTCTCAATGGCATACTGAAAGATCCACTAGTAAAAAGGTTCATGCGATTGAAGAGATTAATGTTTTGAGTGGAAAGATGGATGAACTTATGAAATTGTTTGCTAAAAAGAGTGTTTCTTATGATCCTAATGATATTCATTTGTCCACTTTGATTGAGAATAATAATGAATCTATGGATGTGAATTTTGTTGGTAGGAACAATTTTGGTAACAACACTTATAGAGGAAACTTTAATTCTAGGACGTTCCCTAGTAATTCCTCTAATAATTATGGTAGTTCCTACAACAAATCTTATGGAAATTTTAATAAGATTTCCTCTGATTTTGAGACTAGTGTTAAAGAATTTATGAATTCGCAAAAGAATTTCAATGCTTTGACTGAAGAAATATTGCTTAAAATTGACGAGTTGGCTAGGAACATGGATATAATTTCTCTTGATGTTGATTCTTTGCAACTTAGATCTATTTCACCTAAGCATGATATCAATGAGTCTCTCAAGGCTATGAGAATTTCCATTGATGAGTGCAAAGAAAGAACCGCTAGGATGCGTGCTAAAAAGATTGCTTTGTGAAAGCGTGTTCTTCTAGTTTTCATGATAATAATGATATAGATCTAAAAGTGATTGATGTGTCTCCTATTAAATCTTTGTTTTCCAATATGAATCTTGATAAAGATGGGACTGGAGATGAGTCAACTTTATTTAAAAGGCGTCCCAATGATTCGGAGTTTCTAGATCTTGATGCTAAAATTAATAAAAGTGGGATTGAAGTGGTCAAAACTTTACATAGCAATGAACCCACCATTTTGGATTTCAAGGAATTTAATTATGATAATTGCTCTTTGATAGAGTGTATTTCCTTGTTGCAACCCGTGTTAAATTCTCCTCATGCTTATGATCAAAATAAGGCTTTTAGTAAACATATCATTGATGCTTTAATGCAATCTTATGAAGAATTAAAAGCTTGAACTAGAAGTTTCTATCCCTAGAAAACTTCGTGATGAGTGGTATCCTACTATTAAAATTAAGATTAAAGATCATGAATGCTATGCTTTATGTGATTTGGGTGCTAGTGTTTCCACGATTCCAAAAACTTTGTGTGATGTGTTAGGTTTCCGTGAATTTGATGATTGTTCTTTAAATTTGCACCTTGCGGATTCCACCATTAAGAAACCTATGGGAAGAATTAATGATGTTCTTATTGTTGCAAATAGGAATTATGTGCCCGTAGATTTCATTGTTCTTGATATAGATTGCAATCCTACATGTCCTATTATTCTTGGTAGACCTTTCCTTAGAACGATTGGTGCAATTATTGACATGAAAGAAGGAAATATTATATTCCAATTTACTTTAAGGAAAGGCATGGAACACTTTCCTAGAAAGAAAATTAAATTACCTTATAATCTATTATGAGAGCCACTTATGGATTGCATACCAAAGATGACAATACCTAGATCTATTCTTGTTTATGCCTAGCTAGGGGCGTTAAACGATAGCGCTTGTTGGGAGGCAACCCAATTTTATTTTTGTTCCTGTTTAGTAATAAATAAATCATCTATCCTCTGTTATGATTGTGTTTTTATGTTTTAATTAGTGTTTGTGCCAAGTAAAGCCTTTAGGATCTTCTGGTGATTGTTGTTTGATCTTGCTGAAAAAACAGAAAGTATGCCTCACGAGAATAATTTTCATTTTTTACCAGAGAGCGATAAAATACCAATTCCAACTGCAGTAGATCAATATTCAAATTATTTAGGTCGCCCTAAGTTTTCAGAATTTTGGAGTTATATAAGTATTCGGAACCTCCAGATTGCTACAGACTGTTTTGTTTTTGACAGATTCTGTTTTTCGTGTGTTGTTTGCTTATTTTGATGAATCTATGGCTAGTATCGGGGGGTATGAACCATACAGAAGTTGGAATACATTAGTTTTAACACCAATATAAATAAATAATGAGTTCATTATAGTACCTTAAAGTGGTGGTTTGTTTTCTTATACTAACGGAGCTCATGAGATTTTCTGTTGAGTTTTGTGTTGTGAAGTTTTCAAGTTTTTGGGTAAAGATTTGATGGATTTTGGAACGAGGTGTGGCAAGGGCCTAAGCTAAGGGATGCCCAAGGCACCCAAGGTATAATTCAAGGACAACCAAAAGCCTAAGCTTGGGGATGCCCTGGAAGGTATCCCCTCTTTCGTCTTCGTCTATCGGTAACTTTACTTGAGGCTATATTTTTATTCGCCACATGATATGTGTTTTGCTTGGAGCATCTTGTATGATTTGAGTATTTGCTTTTTAGTTTACCACAATCATACTTGCTGTACACACCTTTTGGGAGAGATACTATGAATCAGAGCTTATTAGAATACTCTATGTGCTTCACTTATATCTTTTGAGCTAGATAATTTTTCTCTAGTGCTTCACTTATATCTTTTTAGAGCCACGGTGGTGGTCTATTTTATAGAAATTATTGATCTCTCATGCTTCACTTATATTATTTTGAGAGTATTTTAGTACAGCATGGTAGTTTGCTTTGGTTATGAAATTAGTCCTAATATGATAGGCATCCAAGATGGGTATAATAAAAACTTTCATATAGAGTGCATTGAATACTATGAGAAGTTTGATACTTGATGATTGTTTTGAGATACGAAGATGGTGATATTAGAGTCATGATAGTTCAGTATTTGTGAATTTGAGAAATACTTGTGTTGAGGTTTGCAAGTCCCGTAGCATGCACGTATGGTAACCGTTGTGTGACAAATTTGAAGCATGAGGTGTTTCTTTGATTGTCCTCCTTATGAGTGGCGGTCGGGGACGAGCGATGGTCTTTTCCTACCAATCTATCCCCCTAGGAGCATGCGTGTAGTGCTTGGTTTTGATGACTTGTAGATTTTTGCAATAAGTATGTGAGTTCTTTATGACTAATGACGAGTCCATGGATTATACGCACTCTCACCCTTCCATCATTGCTAGCCTCTTCGGTACCGTGCATTGCCCTTTATCACCTCGAGAGTTGGTGCAAACTTCACCGGTGCATCCAAACCCCGTGATATGATACGCTCTATCACACATAAGCCTCCTTATATCTTCCTCAGAACAGCCACCATACCTACCTATTATGGCATTTCCATAGCCATTCCGAGATATATTGCGATGCAACTTTCCACCGTTCCGTTTATTATGACACGCTTCATCATTGTCATATTGCCTTGCATGATCATGTAGTTGACATTGTATTTGTGGCACAGCCACCGCTCATAATTTTTTATACATGTCACTCTTGAATCATTGCACATCCCGGTACACCGCCGGAGGCATTCATATAGAGTCATATTTTTTTTCTAGTATCGAGTTGTAATTTTTGAGTTGTAAATAAATAGAAGTGTGATGATCATCATTATTAGAGCATTGTCCCATGTGAGGAAATAAAAAAAGAGGTAAAGGCCAAAGAAAAAAGAGAAGTCCCAAAAAATGAGAGAAAAAGAGAGAAGGGACAATGTTACTATCCTTTTTCCACACTTGTGCTTCAAAGTAGCACCATGATCTTCATGATAGAGAGTCTCTTATTTTGTCACTTTCATATACTAGTGGGAATTTTCATTATAGAACTTGGCTTGTATATTCCAACAATGGGCTTCCTCAAAATTTCCCTAGGTCTTCATGAGCAAGCAAGTTTGATGCACACTCACTTAGTTTATTTTGTTGAGCTTTCATACATTTATAGCTCTAGTGCATCTGTTGCATGGCAATCCCTACTCCTCGCATTGACATCAATTGATGGGCATCTCCATAGCCCGTTGATTAGCCACGTCGATGTGAGAGTTTCTCCTTTTTTGTCTTCTCCACACAACCTCCATTATCATATTCTATTCCACCTATAGTGCTATGTCCATGGCTCACGCTCATGTATTGCGTGAAAGTTGAAAAAGTTTGAGGATACTAAAGCACTAAACAACTGCTTCGCTTGTCATCGGTGTTGTGCATGATAGGTGCATTTTGTGTGACGAAAAGGAAGCATGGCCAAACTATATGATTTTGTAGGGATGAGCTTTTTTTGGCTATGTTATTTTGAGAAGTCATAATTGCTTGGTTAGTATGCTTGAAGTATTATTATTTTATGTCAATATTTTAACTTTATCTTGAATCTTTCGGATCTGAATATTCATGCCACAATAAAGAAAATTACATTGAAAATTATGTTAGGAAGCATTCCACATCAAAAGTTCTGTTTTTATCATTTACCTACTCGAGGACGAGTAGGAATTAAGCTTGGGGATGCTGATACGTCTCCAACGTATCTATAATTTTTGATTGTTCCATGCTATTATATTATCTGTTTTGGATGTTTAATGGGATTTAATATGCACTTTAATATTATTTTTGGGACTAACCTATTAACCAGAGGCCCAGTGCCAGTTTCTGTTTTTTGCCTATTTCAGTGTTTCGCACAAAAGGAATATCAAACGGAATCCAAACAGAACGAAACCTTCGCAAGGATCTTTCTTGGAACAAACGCAATCCAAGAGATTTTGAGTGAAAGTCAGAGACGCAACGAGGCGGCCACGAGGTAGGAGGGCGCTCCCGGGGGTAGGTGCGACCCCCACCCTCGTGGCCCCCTCGTAGCTCCACCGAGGTACTTCTTTCTCCTATGTATACTCTTATACCCTAAAAACATCCAGGGGAGCCACGAAACCACTTTTAGACTGCCGCAACCTTCTGTACCTATGAGATCCCATCTGGGGACCTTTTTCGGTGATCTGCCAGAGGGGGGATTCGATCACGGAGGGCTTCTACATCAACACCATAGCCTCTCCGATGATGTGTGAGTAGTTTACCACAGACCTTCGGGTCCATAGTTATTAGCTAGATGGCTTCTTCTCTCTCTTTGGTTCTCAATACAAAGTTATCCTCGATGTTCTTGGAGATCTATTCGATCTAATATTCTTTTGTAGTGTGTTTGCCGAGATCCAATGAATTGTGGATTTATGATCAAGTTTATCTATGAACAATATTTGGTTCTTCTCTCAATTCTTATATGCATGATTTGATATCTTTGCAAGTCTCTTGGAATTATCGGTTTAGTCTGGCCTACTAGATTGATCTTTCTTGCAATGGGAGAAGTGCTTAGCTTTGGGTTCAATCTTGCGGTGTCCTTTCGCAGTGACAGCAGGGGCAGCAAGGCTTGTATTGTATTGTTGCCATCGTGGATAAAAAGATGGGGTTTAGATCATATTGCTTGAGTTTATCCCCCTACATCATATCACCTTTCCTAAAGCATTACTCTGTTCTTATGAACTTAATACTCTAGATGCATGCTGGATAGCGGTCGATGTGTGGAGTAATAGTAGTAGATGCAGAATCGTTTCGGTCTACTTAACACAGACGTGATGCCTATATTTCACAATCATGCCTAGATATTCTCATAACTATGCACTTTTCTATCAATTGCTCGGTAGTAATTTGTTCACCCACCGTAATACATGATATCATGAAAGAAGCCACTAGTGAAACCTATGGCCCCCGGGTCTATTTTATGTCATATAAGTTTCCGATCTACAATTCTAGTTTGCTATTTATTTTATTTTGCAATCTTTACTTTTCAATCTATACAACAAAAATACCAAAAATATTTATCTTATTATCTTTATCAGATCTCACTTTTGCAAATGACCGTGAAGGGATTGACAACCCCTTTATCGCGTTGGTTGCGAGGTTCTTGATTGTTTGTGCACGTACTAGGCGACTTGCATGTAGTCTCCAACTGGATTGATACCTTGGTTCTCAAAAACTGAGGCAAATACTTATGCTACTTTGCTGCATCACCCTTTCCTCTTCAAGGGAAAACCAACGCATGCTCAAGAGGTAGCAATACACACTAAGACGGATGAAGAGGGAAATGATACGTCTCCAACGTACCTATAATTTTTGATTGTCCCATGCTATTAGATTATCAACCTTGGATGTTTTATATGCTATTTATATGATTTTTGGGACTAACCTATTAAACTAGAGCCCAGTGCCAGTTTCTATTTTTCCTTGTTTTTGAGTATCGCAGAAAAGGAAAACCAAACGGAGTCCAATTGACCTAAAATTTTACGGAGATCATATTTGGACCAGAAGAAGCCCACAGAGTACCGGAGATGGGCCAAAAGAGTCCCGAGGCCACCACGAGGGTGGGGGAGCGCCCTACCCCCTGGACGTGCCCCTACCTCGTGGCCGCCTCGGGGACTCCCCCTGACTTGTTCCCGACTCCAACACCTCTTATATATACCCAAACTTCCAGAAAGAAACCTAGATCGGGAGTTCCGCTGCCGCAAGCCTCTGTAGCCACCAAAAACCAATCTAGACCCGTTCCAGCACCCTGCTGGAGCGGGGAATCCCTCTCCGGTGGCCATCTTCATCATCCCGGCGCTCTCCATGATGAGGAGGGAGTAGTTCACCCTCGGGGCTGAGGGTATGTACCAGTAGCTATGTGTTTGATCATACTCTCTCTCTCGTGTTCTTGATTTGGCACGATCTTGATGTACCACGAGCTTTGCTATTATAGTTGGATCTTATGATGTTTCTCCCCCTCTACTCTCTTGTGATGGATTGAGTTTTTCCTTTGAAGTTATCTTATCAGATTGAGTCTTTAAGGATTTGAGAACACTTGATGTATGTCTTGCATGTGCTTATCTGTGGTGACAATGGGATATCACGTGATCCACTTGATGCATATTTTGGTGATTGATGACCCACAAGTATAGGGGATCTATCGTAGTCCTTTCGATAAGTAAGAGTGTCGAACCCAACGAGGAGCAGAAGGAAATGATAAGAGGTTTTCAGCAAGGTATTCTCTGCAAGTACTGAAATAAGTGGTAACAGATAGTTTTGTGATAAGATAGGTTGTAACGAGCAACAAGTAACAAAAGTAAATAAAGTGCAGCAAGGTGGCCCAATCCTTTTGTAGCAAAGGACAAGCCGAAACAAACTCTTATAATAGGAAAAGCACTCTCGAGGACACATGGGAATATCGTCAAGGTAGTTTTCATCATGTTCATATGATTCGCGTTCGATACTTTGATAATTTAATATGTGGGTGGACCGGTGCTTGGGTGCTGTTCTTACTTGAACAAGCATCCCACTTATGATTAACCTCTATTGCAAGCATCCGCAACTACAACAAAAGTATTAAGGTAAACCTAACCATAGCATGAAACACGTGGATCCAAATCAGCCCCTTATGAAGCAACGCATAAACTAGGGTTTAAGCTTCTGTCACTCTAGCAACCCATCATCTACTTATTACTTCCCAATGCCTTCCTCTAGGCCCAAATAATGGTGAAGTGTTATGTAGTCGACGTTCACATAACACCACTAGAGGCTAGACAACATACATCTTATCAAAATATCAAACGAATACCAAATTCACATGACTACTCATAGCAAGACTTCTCCCTTGTCCTCGGGAACGAACGTAATTACTCACAAAGCATATTCATGTTCATAATCAGAGGGGTAATAATATGCATATAGGATCTGAACATATGATCTTCCACCAAATAAACCAACTAGCATCAACTACAAGGAGTAATCAACACTACTAGCAACCTACTAGCACCAATCCCGGACTTTGAGACAAGAATTGGATACAAGATATGAACTAGGGTTTGGAGATGAGATGGTGCTGGTGAAGATGTTGATGGAGATTGCCCTCTCCCGATGAGAGGAGCGTTGGTGATGACGATGGTGATGATTTCCCCCTCTCGGAGGGAAGTTTCCCCGGCATAACAGCTCTGCCGGAGCTCTAGATTGGATCCGCCAAGGTTCCGCTTCGTGGCGGCGGAGTCTCGTCCCAAAAAGTTCCTTCTCTTTTTTTTCTCATCAAAAGACCTCATATAGGAGAAGATGGGCGTCAGAGAGCCACCAGGGGGCCCACGAGGTAGGGGGCGCGCCCTAGGGGGGGCGCCCCCCACCCTCGTGAGCAGGGTGTGGGCCCCCTGGCCTTCATCTTTGGTGTGGATTTTTCTTTATTTATTTTAAGACGTTTCGTGGAGTTTCAGGACTTTTGGAGTTGCGCAGAATAGGTCTCTAATATTTGCTGCTTTTCCAGACCAGAATTCCAGCTGCCGGCATTCTCCCTCCTTATGTACACCTTGTAAAATAAGAGAGAAT
The DNA here is from genome assembly GCF_003073215.2 of Triticum urartu. Taxonomy (NCBI): domain Eukaryota; kingdom Viridiplantae; phylum Streptophyta; class Magnoliopsida; order Poales; family Poaceae; genus Triticum; species Triticum urartu. Next base: position 24,667 of record NW_024113104.1, on the reverse strand, counting down.
AGCCATAAGTATTGTGACATAAAGTGAAATAATAGTCCATAATGCGATAAATATCGATATAAAAGCATGATGCAAAACGGACGTATCAGTGATCAACTTGTGAGTTCCGTGACCTCGTGAACTTATGCATAGGGGTTGGCACACGTTTTCGTCTTGACTCTTCGGTATAAACTTTGGGGCACTCTTTGAAGTTCTTTGTGTTGGTTAAATAGATGAATCTGAGATTGTGTGATGCATATCGTATAATCATACCCACAGATAGTTGAGGTGACATTGGAGTATCTAGGTGACATGAGGGTTTTTGTTGATTTGTGTCTTAAGGTGTTATTCTAGTACGAACTTTAGGATAGATTGAATGGAAAGAATAGCTTCGTGTTATTTTACTACGGACTCTTGAATAGATCGATCAGAAAGGATACATTTGAGGTGGTTTCGTACCCTACAATAATCTCTTCTTTTGTTCTCCGCTATTAGTGACTTTGGAGTGACTCTTTGTTGCATGTTGAGGGATAGTTATATGATCCAATTATGTTATTATTGTTGAGAGAACTTGCACTAGTGAAAGTATGAACCCTAGGCCTTGTTTCAACGCATTGCAATACCGTTTTTGCTCACTTTTATCATTAGTTACCTTGCTATTTTTATATTTTCAGATTACAAAAACCTATATCTACCATCCATATTGCACTTGTATCACCATCTCTTCGCCGAACTAGTGCACCTATATAATTTACCATTGTATTGGGTGTGTTGGGGACACAAGAGACTCTTTACTATTTGGTTGCAGAGTTGTTTGAGAGAGTCCATCTTCATCCTACGCCTCCCACGGATTGATAAAACTTAGGTCATCCACTTGAGGGAAATTTTCTACTGTCCTACAAACCTCTGCACTTGGAGGCCCAACAACGTCTACAAGAAGAAGGTTGTGTAGTAGACATCAAGCTCTTTTCTGGCGCCGTTTCCAGGGAGGTTAGCGCTTGAAGGTATATCTTTAGATCTTGCAATCGAATCTTTTTGTTTCTTGTTATATCACTAGTTTAGTCTATAAAAGAAAACTACAGAAAAAATGGAATTAAGGGTACCTCATATGCTTCATATTTTTAATATCTTTCATGAAAATAAGGATTTCGATAATTGTGCCAAAATGCTAGAAGAAGAATGCATTAAAATGTTTGGCACGAAATCTTTGAATGATGAGCATGATTGCAATGTTGTTAGTATGAACTCTTTGAATATCCATAATACTAATGATAATTGCACTAGTCATGATGAAAATGCCTCTTATCAGCATGTCAATTTTTGTGGAGTGCATAGATTTTGCAAGTACACACCAAATAGGGAATATAGACTTTGCAAGAGGCATAAGTATTTAGAAACTAAATGGTTGCAAGAAGGGCTCGATGTTTGTGCTGAAAATTTAAATTTTCTTAGCCATCCTTGTGAACTTTGCAATGAACGTGGTCAATTAAATATCAAATGCCAATTATTTCATGATCAAATCGTGTCCAAAAATTGTGATGACTTGATTTCCCTTGCACATTATAATGAACTTAGTTTGCTTGTGGGTTATGAAGAAATGAAACATATAACTAAGTTCCAGAATTTTTCCTTGATAAAGTTCTTGATTTTGATTTAGAGGAAATTTATATGTATAGTGCGGTGAATTACATTGAAAATCCTTATATTGCCAATTACATAAAGACAAGAAAACAAATAGAATATGAAGAGAATACTAATTAAAGGGAAGAGACTTCCCAATATCCTCCTATTATTTCTTATGATGAATCAGGTAACGAGGAGGAGCCTTCTATTCAACCAATCTCATTAATAAGGAGCTCCAAAAAGAGGATTAAACCCACACATGATGTGAAGAAGAAAAAGAAAAGACGGAGAAGCAAAGGTAAAAAGGTATCCCTCCCAAATGATGTTGCTCCTATTACTCATTGTGATGATGATAATTGCTATACTATTGGTGCTATCCATACTATTAATGATCAGAGTGATTATGCTTATGATATGAAAAGGCCCAAGCTTGGGGATGCTATGTTTGATGAGAATGACATGTTTTGAGAATGTATTGTTCTGCAATTAATGTTTGTCCCTAAGCTTGGGGATGCTACGTTTAATGAAGATATTTTTAGTCTCCCAAGTTTTGATGAGCAAATTTATTATGATGATAGCATGCCTCCTATTTATGATGATTATTGTGATGACACTTACGCTATAAAAAGTAGTGATGATTATATTTATAAAACTTGTCATGATTATGCTTACCCTTTTTCTGAGCATTACTCTTTTAATGTGGAAACAATTTGTAGTATTCGAGTTTCTTATGATACTCCCACTATTCCGAATGAGAAGAATTTTGCTTATGTGGAGAGTAGTAAAATTTCTATGCTTGTATATAATGAAAAGAATGCTTTACGTGATGGTTATATTGTTGAATTCATTCATGATGCTACTGAAAATTATTATGAGGGAGGAATATATGCTTGTAGGAGTTGCAAATAATATCAAGTTTCCTCTCTATGTGTTGAAAATCTTGAAGTTATCCTTGTTTTACCTTCCTATGCAAGTTGATTCTTGTTCCCACAAGTTGTTTGCTCACAAAATCCCTATGCATAGGAAGTGGGTTAGGCTTAAATGTTCTAGTTGTATTCTTCATGATGTTCGTCTTATGTTTCAATTCTTATCTTTTATGTGAGCATCATTGAAATCATCATGCCTAGCTAGGGGCGTTAAATGATATAGCGCTTGTTGGGAGGCAACCCAATTTTATTTTTTTCTTTCCTTTTGCTCATGTTTAGTAATAAATAATTCATCTAGACTCTATTTATATGTGTTTTTATGCTTTAATTAGTGTTTGTGCCAAGTAGAACCTTTGGTAGGACTTGGGTGAAGTCTTTGCGATCTTGCTGTAAAAAAACAGAAACTTTTGCGCTCACGAGATTAGCTGCCATTTTTTAATGGAGAGTGCGTTTAGGTTGATTCTTTTGGCAGACGATTAATAGACAAATTCCTCAGGTCCACAAATTTTATTTTAGATTTTTGGAGTGACATAAGTATTTGAAACCTCTAGATTGGCTACAGACTGTTCTGTTTTTGATAGATTCTATTTCTTTGTGTTGTTTGCTTATTTTGACGAATCTATAAGTAGTATCGGAGGGTATGAACCATAGAGAAGTTGGAATACAGTAGATATTACACCAATATGAATTTAGAATGATTTCAAAACAGTACTAAAAGTGGTGATTTATTTTTTTATACTAACGGAGCTTACGAGTTTTCTGTTGAGTTTTGTGTTGTGAAGTTTTCATGTTTTGGGTAAAGATTCGATGCACTATGGAACAAGGAGTGGCAAGAGCCTAAGCTTCGGGATGCCCAAGGCACCCCAAAGTAATATTTAAGGATAACCAAGAGCCTAAGCTTGGGGATGCCCCGGATGGCATCCCCTCTTTCGTCTTCGTTCATCGGTAACTTTACTTGGAGCTATATTTTTATTCACCACATAATATGTGTTTTGCTTGGAGCGTCATTTTTTTTGTTTTGCTTGCTGTTTGAATAATATACCAATATCTGAAATTCTTAAATGTTAGAGAGTCTTCACATAGCTACATAATTATTCAACTACTCATTGATCTTCACTTATATCTTTCGGAGTAGTTTGTCGTTTACTCTAGTGCTTCACTTATATCTTTTTAGAGCACGGTGGTGGTTTTATTTTATAGAAAATATTGATCTCTCATGCTTCACTTATATTATTTTGAGAGTCTTTTAGAACAGCATGGTAATTTTCTTTGGTTATGAAATTAGTCCTAATATGATAGGCATCCAAGATGGGTATAATAAAAACTTTCATATAAAGTGCATTGAATACTATGAGAAGTTTGATACTTGATGATTATTTTGAGATATGAAGATGCTGATATTAGAGTCATGCTAGTGAGTAGTTGTGAATTTGAGAAATACTTGTGTTAAAGTTTGTGATTCCCGTAGTATGCACGTATGGTGAACCACTATGTGATGAAGTCGGAGCATGATTTATTTATTGATTGTCTTCCTTATGAGTGGCGATCGGGGACGAGTGATGGTGTTTTCCTACCAATCTATCCCCCTAGGAGCATGCGTGTAGTACTTTGTTTCGATAACTAATAGATTTTTGTAATAAGTATGTGAGTTCTTTATGACTAATGTTGAGTCCATGGATTATACACACTCTCACCCATCCACCATTGATAGCCTCTCTAGTACCACGCAACTTTCACCGGTACCATAAACCCACCATTTACTTTCCTCAAAACAGCCACCATACCTACCTATTATGGCATTTCCGTAGCCATTCCGAGATATATTGCCATGCAACTTTCTACCGTTCCGTTTATTATGACACGCTCCATCATTGTCATATTGCTTTGCATGATCATGTAGTTGACATCGTATTCGTGGCAAAGCCACCGTTCATAATTCTTTCATACATGTCACTCATGAGTCATTGCACATCCCGGTACACGGCCAGAGGCATTCATATAGAGTCATATTTTGTTCTATGTATCGAGTTGTAATTCTTGAGTTGTAAGTAAATAAAAGTGTGATGATCATCATTATTAGAGCATTATCCCATGTGAGGAAAGGATGATGGAGACTATGATTCCCCCACAAGTCGGGATGAGACTCTGGACGAAAAATAAAAAATAAAAAGAAAAAAGAGGCCATAAAAAGGAGAAGGTCCCCAAAAACAAAAGAAAAACAAAAAATGAGAGAAAAAGATAGAAGGGGCAATGCTACTATCCTTTTACCACACTTGTGCTTCAAAGTAGCACCATGATCTTCATGATAGAGAGTCTCCTATGTTCTCACTTTCATATACTGGTTATCTTTCATTATAGAACTTGGCTTGTATATTCCAACAATGGGCTTCCTCAAAATGCCCTAGGTCTTCGTGAGCAAGCAAGTTGGATGCACACCCACTTAGTTTTTTGTTGAGCTTTCATACACTTGTAGCTCTAGTGCATCCGTTGAATGGAAATCCCTACTCACTCACATTGATATCTATTGATGGGCATCTCCATAGCCCGTTGATACGCCTAGTTGATGTGAGACTATCTTCCCCTTTTTGTCTTCTCCACAACCACCATTCTATTCCACCTATAGTGCTATGTCCATGGCTCACGCTCATGTATTGCGTGAAGATTGAAAAAGTTTGAGAACATCAAAAGTATGAAGCAATTGCTTGGCTTGTCATCGGGGTTGTGCATGATTTAAATATTTTGTGTGATGAAGATAGAGCATAGCCGTATTATATGATTTTGTAGGGATAGTTTTCTTTGGCCATGTTATTTTGAGAAGACATGATTACTTTGTTAGTATGCTTGAAGTATTATTATTTTTATGTCAATATTAAACTTTTGTCTTGAATCTTTCGGATCTGAATATTCTTGCCACAATAAAGAGAATTACATGGATAAATATGTTACGTAGCATTCCACATCAAAAATTCTGTTTTTATCATTTACCTACTCGGGGACGAGCAGGAATTAAGCTTGGGGATGCTTGATACATCTCCAATGTATCTATAATTTTTTATTGTTCCATGCTATTATATTATCAACCTTGGATATTTTCTATGCATTTATATGTTATTTTATATGATTATTGGGACTAACCTATTAACCTAGAGCCTAGGGCCAGTTTCTGCTGTTTCCTTGTTTTTGAGAATCGCAGAAAAGGAAAACCAAACGGAGCCCAATTGACCTAAAATTTCACGGAGATCATTTTTGGACCAGAAGAAGCCCACGGAGTACCGGAGATGGGTCAGAAGAGTCTCGAGGCCACCATGAGGGTGGGGGCGCGCCCTACCCCCCTGGGCGCGCCCCTACCTCGTGGCCGCCTCAGGGACCCCCTGACTTGTTCCCGACTCCAACACCTCTTATATATACCCAAACTTCCAGAAAGAAACCTAGATCGGGAGTTCCGCCGCCGCAAGCCCATGTGGCCACCAAAAACCAATCTAGACCCGTTCTGGCACCCTGCCGGAGGAGGGAACCCCTCTCCGGTGGCCATCTTCATCATCCCGGCGCTCTCCATGACGAGAAGGGAGTAGTTCACCCTCGGGGCTGAGGGTATGTACCAGTAGCTATGTGTTTGATCTCTCTCTCTCTCTCGTGTTCTTGATTTGGCACGATCTTGATGTACCATGAGCTTTGCTATTATAGTTGGATCTTATGATGTTTCTCCCCCTCTACTCTCTTATGATGTTCTTATCTGTGGTGACAATGAGATATCACGTGATCCACTTGATGTATGTTTTGGTGATCAACTTGCGAGTTCCGTGACCTTGTGAACTTATGCATAGGGGTTGTTTAAGAACCGGTTTTTAAGGATTTTAATTTCCCAGAAAATGGCCCTTGTGCTCACCAGCCCCAGGATTACTGTTAGCTGATGAGGCACCAACTTGATACAGAAACTCCAAGCAAAGTACAGAGTTTGAAGTACAAGGCCATTCTGGCCTATGAATACAACAGATGGTTTCTAGTGGTTGATGGCGGAAGCGGTTTGAGGTTCATCAGTGGCCATGGGACTCCATTTCCCACAAGAACAGCTGACCAGGATAATTCCTATCTTCGCGAGGCTGCTATCACCATTGCGTATGTTCCGGGGCTGTCATCGCAACGCTCCTCTTCAGGCAAGAAATCTGGCCAAGACAATAGCCAGGGACAAGCCAGTGAGTACTTTGAATGTACTCGCAAACATCATGAACACGGGTATAATATAGCAAAAGATAAACATGCTCTGAAATTCTCTATGATCACAACGTCAGTCATGAATAAAAAATCATGATGCATGCATGCAGGTTATTCATGTCAAATATGACTATGCAATCAGAGAGTAGAAACAGAATGCACCGATCGGGTGTCTGAAGCGACGTCTCGAAAGGATAGTAATACAAAGCATGCCTCAGTCGGGCGTCTGAGCGACACCACATAAAGGGCTTATAAGTAAATTAAATGACAAGCATGCCACAGTCGGGCGTCTGAGCGACACCACATAAATGAAGGAAATATGTCCTAGAGGCAATAATAAAGTTATTATTTATTTCCTTATAATCATGATAAATGTTTATTATTCATGCTAGAATTGTATTAACCGGAAATATAATACATGTGTGAATACATAGACAAACAGAAGTGTCACTAGTGTGCCTCTACTTGACTAGCTCGTTAATCAAAGATGGTTATGTTTCCTAACCATGAACAATGAGTTGTTATTTGATTAACGAGGTCACATCATTAGTCGAATGATCTGATTGACATGACCCATTCCATTAGCTTAGCACCGATCGTTTAGTATGTTGCTATGCTTTCTTCATGACTTATACATGTTCCTATGACTATGAGATTATGCAACTCCCGTTTACCGGAGGAACACTTTGGGTGCTACCAAACGTCACAACGTAACTGGGTGATTATAAAGGAGCATTACAGGTGTCTCCAAAGGTAGATGTTGGGTTGGCGTATTTCGAGATTAGGATTTGTCACTCCGATTGTCGGAGTGGTATCTCTGGGCCCTCTCGGTAATACACATCACATAAGCCTTGCAAGCATTACAACTAATATGTAGTTGTGAGATGATGTATTACGGAACGAGTAAAGAGACTTGCCGGTAACGAGATTGAACTAGGTATTGGAATACCGACGATCGAATCTCGGGCAAGTAACATATCGTGACAAAGGGAACAACGTATGTTGTTATGCGGTCTGACCGATAAAGATCTTCGTAAATATGTAGGAGCCAATATGGCATCCAGGTTCCGCTATTGGTTATTGACCGGAGACATGTCTCGGTCATATGTCTACATTGTTCTCGAACCCGTAGGGTCCGCACGCTTAAGGCTACGGTGACAGTTATATTATGAGTTTATGCATTTTGATGTACCGAAGGTTGTTCGGAGTCCGAATGTGATCACGGACATGACGAGGAGTCTCGAAATGGTCGAGACGTAAAAGATTGATATATTGGAAGCCTATGTTTGGACATCGGAAGTGTTCCGGGTGAAATCGGGATTTTACCGGAGTACGGGAGGTTACCGGAGAACCCCTCTGGGAGCCATATGGGCCTTAATGGCCCTTAGTGGAAAGGAGAAAGGGGCAGCCAAGGTGGTGCGCACCTCCCCTCCCCTAGTCCTATTAGACTAGGAGAAGGTGGCCGGCCCCCTCTCTCCCTCTTTCCCTCCGAGGAATTAGTTGGACTAGGATTGGAGGGGGAATCCTACTCCCAGAGGGAGTAGGACTCTCCTGCGCCTCCCTCCTTGGCCGGCCAGCCCTCCCCCTTGGCTCCTTATATACGGAGGCAGGGGGCACCTCTAGACACACAAGTTGATCCACGTGATCTATTCCTTAGCCGTGTGCGGTGCCCCCTGCCACCATATACCTCGATAATACTGTAGCGGAGTTTAGGCGAAGCCCTGCTGCTGTAGTTCATCAAGATCGTCACCACGCTGTCGTGCTGACGGAACTCTTCCCCGACACTTTGCTGGATCGGAAGTCGGGGATCGTCATCGAGCTGAACGTGTGCTCGAACTCGGAGGTTGCCGTAGCTTCGGTGCTTGATCGGTTGGATCATGGAAGACGTACGACTACTTCCTCTACGTCGTGTCAGCGCTTCCGCTAGTCGGTCTGCGTTGGGTACGTAGACAACACTCTCCCCCTCGTTGCTATGCATCACATGATCTTGCGTGTGCGTAGGAAATTTTTGAATTACTACGTTCCCAACAGTTGGTATCAGAGCCTAGGTTATTTATGTTGATTGTTAATTAATGCACGAGTAGAACACAAGTGAGTTGTGACGATACAAATCATACTGCCTACCAGCATGTCATACTTTGGTTCGGCGGTATTGTTGGACGAGACAACCCGACAACATTACGCGTACGCTTCCGCGAGACCGTTCCCCGACGTGCTTTGCACACAGGTGGCCTGCGGGCGACTGTCTCTCCACTTTAGTTTAACCAAGTATGCTACCCCGGTCCTTGCGAAGGTTAAAACGGAGTCTATTTGACAAACTATCGTTGTGGTTTTGATGCGTAGGTGAGATGGTTCTTACTTAAGCCCGTAGCAGCACGTAAAACATGCAACAACAAAGTAGAGGACGTCTAACTTGTTTTTGCAGGGCATGTTGTGATGTGATATGGTCAAGCATGATGCTGAATTTTATTGTATGAGATGATCATGTTTGTAAACCAAGTTATCGGCAACTGGCAGGAGCCATTGGTTGTCGCTTATTGTATGCAATGCAATCGCGATGTAATGCTTTACTTTATTACTAAATGGTAGTGATAGTCGTGGAAGCATAAGATTGGCGAGACGACAACGATGCTACGATGGAGATCAAGGTGTCGTGCCGGTGACGATGTGATCATGACGGTGCTTCGGAGATGGAAGATCACAGGCACAAGATGATGATGGCCATATCATATCACTTATATTGATTGCATGTGATGTTTATCTTTTTTATGCATCTTATCTTGCTTTGATTGACGGTAGCATTTATAAGATGATCTCTCACTAAATTATCAAGAAATGTTCTCCCTGAGTATGCACCGTTGCGAAAGTTCTTCGTGCTGAGACACACGTGATGATCGGGTGTGATAGGCCTCTACGTTCAAATACAACGGGTGCAAAATAGTTGCACAACACGGAATACTCAGGTTATACTTGACGAGCAAGCATATATAGATATGGCCTCGAACACGGAGACCGAAAGGTCGAGCGTGAATCATATAGTAGATATGATCAACATAATGATGTTCACCGATGAAACTACTCCATCTCACGTGATGATCGGACATTGTTTAGTTGATTTGGATCACGTGATCACTTAGAGGATTAGAGGGATGTCTATCTAAGTGGGAGTTCTTAAGTATATGATTAATTGAACTTTAAATTTATCATGAACTTAGTACCTGATAGTATCTTGCTTGTTTATGTTGATTGTAGATAGATGGCTCGTGCTGTTGTTCCGTTGAATTTTAATGCGTTCCTTGAGAAAGCAAAGTTGAAGATGATGGTAGCAATTACACGGACTGGGGTGAACTTGAGGATTATCCTCATTGCTGCACAGAGAATTACGTCTGGAAGCACCGCTGGGGTGCCAGGCCTGCTGCTGGAGTAACACCAGATGTTATGAACGTCTGGCCAGAGGCAAAGCTGATGACTACTCGATAGTTTCAGTGTGCCATGCTTTACGGCTTAGAATCGGGACTCAACGACGTTTTGAACGTCATGGCGCATATGAGATGTTCCAGGAGTGAAGTTAATATTTCAAGCAAATGCCCGAATTGAGAGATATGAAGTCTCCAATAAGTTCTATAGCTGCAAGATGGAGGAGAACAGTTCTGTCAGTGGAGCATATACTCAAAATGTCTGGGTAATAATAATCACTTGATTCAATTGGGAGTAATCTTCCAGATGATTGCGTCATTGACAGAATTCTCCAATCACTGCCACCAAGCTACAAGAGCTTCGTGATGAACTATAATATGCAAGGATGAACAAGACTATTCCCGAGCTCTTCGCAATGCTGAAAGCTGCGGAGGTAGAAATCAAAAAGGAGGCATCAAGTGTTGATGGTTAACAAAACACTAGTTTCAAGAAAAAGGGCAAAGGGAAGAAGAAGGGGAACGTCAAGAAGAACGGCAAACAAGTTGCTGCTCAAGAGAAGAAACCCAAGTCTGGACCTAAGCCTGAAACTGAGTGCTTCTACTGCAAGCAGACTGGTCACTGGAAGCGGAACTGCCCCAAGTATTTGGCGGATAAGAAGGATGGCAAGGTGATCAAAGGTATATGTGATATACATGTTATTGTGTGTACCTTACTAATGCTCGCAGTAGCTGGGTATTTGATACTGGTTCTGTTGCTAATATTTGCAACTCGAAACAGGGACTACGGATTAAGCGAAGATTGGTAAGGACGAGGTGACGATGCGCGTGGGAAACGGTTCCAAAGTCGATGTGATCGCAGTCGGCACGCTACCTCTACATCTACCTTCGGGATTAATATTAGACCTAAATAATTGTTATTTGGTGCCAGCGTTAAGCATGAACATTATATCTGGATCTTGTTTGATGCGAGACGGTTATTCATTTAAATCTGAGAATAATGGTTGTTCTATTTATATGAGTAATATCTTTTATGGTCATGCACCCTTGAAGTGGTCTATTTTTGTTAATCTCGATAGTAGTGATACACATATTCATAATGTTGAAGCCAAAAGATGCAGAGTTGATAATGATAGTGCAACTTATTTGTGGCACTGCCGTTTAGGTCATATCGGTGTAAAGCGCATGAAGAAACTCCATACTGATGGACTTTTGGAACCACTTGATTATGAATCACTTGGTACTTGCGAACCGTGCCTCATGGGCAAGATGACTAAAACACCGTTCTCCGGTACTATGGAGAGAGCAACAGATTTGTTGGAAATCATACATACAGATGTATGTGGTCCGATGAATATTGAGGCTCGTGGCGGATATCGTTATTTTCTCACCTTCACAGATGATTTAAGCAGATATGGGTATATCTACTTAATGAAACATAAGTCTGAAACATTTGAAAAGTTCAAAGAATTTCAGAGTGAAGTGGAAAATCATCGTAACAAGAAAATAAAGTTTCTACGATCTGATCGTGGAGGAGAATATTTGAGTTACGAGTTTGGTGTACATTTGAAACAATGTGGAATAGTTTCGCAACTCACGCCACCCGGAACACCACAGCGTAATGGTGTGTCCGAACGTCGTAATCGTACTTTACTGGATATGGTGCGATCTATGATGTCTCTTACTGATTTACCGCTATCGTTTTGGGGTTATGCTTTAGAGACGGCCGCATTCACGTTAAATAGGGCACCATCAAAATCCGTTGAGACGACCTTATGAACTGTGGTTTGGCAAGAAACCAAAGTTGTCGTTTCTAAAGTTTGGGGCTGCGATGCTTATGTGAAAAAGCTTCAACCTGATAAGCTCGAACCCAAATCGGAGAAATGTGTCTTCATAGGATATCCAAAGGGACTATTGGATACACCTTCTATCACAGATCCGAAGGCAAGACTTTTGTTGCTAAATTCGGAAACTTTCTGGGAAGGAGTTTCTCTCGAAAGAAGTGAGTGGGAGGAAAGTAGAACTTGACGAGGTAACTGTACCTGTCCCTTATTGGAAAGTAGTACATCACAGAAAACGTTTCTGTGACACCTACACCAATTAGTGAGGAAGCTAATGATGATGATCATGAAACTTCAGAACAAGATACTACTGAACCTCGTAGATCAACCAGAGTAGATCCGCGCAGAGTGGTACGGTAATCCTGTTCTGGAAGTCATGCTGCTAGATCATGATGAACCTACGAACTATGAAGAAGCGATGGTGAGCCCAGATTCCGCAAAATGGCTTGAAGCCATGAAATCTGAGATGGGATCCATGTATGAGAACAAAGTATGGACTTTGGTTGACTTGCCCGATGATCGGCAAGCAATTGAGAATAAATGGATCTTCAAGAAGAAGACTGACGCTGACGGTAATATTACTGTCTACAAAGCTCGACTTGTCGCAAAGGTTTTCGGCAAGTTCAAGGGATTGACTACGATGAGACCTTCTCACCCGTAGCGATGCTTAAGTCTGTCCGAATCATGTTAGCAATTGCCGCATTTTATGATTATGAAATTTGGCAGATGGATGTCAAAACTGCATTCCTGAATGGATTTCTGGAAGAAGAGTTGTATATGATGCAACCAGAAGGTTTTGTCGATCCAAAGGGAGCTAACAAAGTGTGCAAGCTCCAGCGATCCATTTATGGACTGGTGCAAGACTCTCGGAGTTGGAATAAACGCTTTGTAGTGTGTCAACAAGAAAGTGAGTGGGAGCTTGTGCATTTCTGATATTATATGTGGACATATTACTAATTGGAAATGATGTAGAATTTCTGGATAGCATAAAGGGATACTTGAATAAGTTTTTCAATGAAAGACCTCGGTGAAGCTGCTTACATATTAGGCATTAAGATCTATAGAGATAGATCAAGACGCTTAATTGGACTTTCACAAACCACATACCTTGACAAAGTTTTGAAGAAGTTCAAAATGGATCAGCAAAGAAAGGGTTCTTGCCTGTGTTACAAGGTGTGAAGTTGAGTAAGACTCAATGCCCGACCACTGCAGAAGATAGAGAGAATATGAAAGATGTTCCCTATGCTTCAGCCATAGGCTCTATCATGTATGCAATGCTGTGTACCAGACCTGATGTGTGCCTTGCTATAAGTCTAGCAGGGAGGTACCAAAGTAATCCAGGAGTGGATCACTGGACAGCGGTCAAGAACATCCTGAAGTACCTGAAAAGGACTAAGGATATGTTTCTCGTATATGGAGGTGACAAAGAGCTCATTGTAAATGGTTACATTGATGCAAGCTTTGACACTGATCCGGACGATTCTAAATCGCAAACCGGATACGTGTTTACATTAAACGGTGGAGCTGTCAGTTGGTGCAGTTCTAAACAAAGCGTTGGCGGGATCTACATGTGAAGCGGAGTACATAGCTGCTTCGGAAGCAGCAAATGAAGGAGTCTGGATGAAGGAGTTCATATCCGATCTAGGTGTCATACCTAGTGCATCGGGTCCAATGAAAATCTTTTGTGACAATACTGGTGCAATTGCCTTGGCAAAGGAATCCAGATTTCACAAGAGAACCAAGCACATCAAGAGACGTTCAATTCCATCCGGGATCTAGTCCAGGTGGGAGACATAGAGATTTGCAAGATACATACGGATCTGAATGTTGCAGACCCATTGACTAAGCCTCTTCCACGAGCAAAACATGATCAGCACCAAGGCTCCATGGGTGTTAGAATCATTACTGTGTAATCTAGATTATTGACTCTAGTGCAAGTGGGAGACTGAAGGAAATATGCCCTAGAGGCAATAATAAAGTTATTATTTATTTCCTTATATCATGATAAATGTTTATTATTCATGCTAGAATTGTATTAACCGGAAACATAATACATGTGTGAATACATAGACAAACAAGTGTCACTAGTATGCCTCTACTTGACTAGCTCGTTAATCAAAGATGGTTATGTTTCCTAACCATGAACAATGAGTTGTTATTTGATTAACGGGATCACATCATTAGTGAATGATCTGATTGACATGACCCATTCCATTAGCTTAGCACCCGATCGTTTAGTATGTTGCTATTGCTTTCTTCATGACTTATACATGTTCCTATAACTATGAGATTATGCAACTCCCGTTTACCGGAGGAACACTTTGGGTGCTACCAAACGTCACAACGTAACTGGGTGATTATAAAGGAGTACTACAGGTGTCTCCAAAGGTACATGTTGGGTTGGCGTATTTCGAGATTAGGTTTTGTCACTCCGATTGTCGGAGAGGTATCTCTGGGCCCTCTCGGTAATGCACATCACATAAGCCTTGCAAGCATTACAACTAATAGTTAGTTGTGAGATGATGTATTACGGAACGAGTAAAGAGACTTGCCGGTAACGAGATTGAACTAGGTATTGGATATCGACGATCGAATCTCGGGCAAGTAACATACCGATGACAAAGGGAACAACGTATGTTGTTATGCGGTCTGACCGATAAAGATCTTCGTAGAATATGTAGGAGCCAATATGGGCATCCAGGTCCCGCTATTGGTTATTGACCGGAGATGTCTCAGTCATGTCTACATTGTTCTCGAACCGTAGGGTCCGCACGCTTAACGTTACGATGACAGTTATTATGAGTTTATGCATTTTGATGTACCGAAGTTAGTTGGAGTCCCGGATGTGATCACGGACATGACGAGGAGTCTCGAAATGGTCGAGACATAAAGATTGATATATTGGACGACTATATTCGGACACCGGAAGGGTTCCGGGAAGTTTCGGATAAAACCGGAGCACCGGGGGGTTACCGGAACCCCCCGGGGGGTTAATGGGCCTTATGGGCCTAATGTGGAGAAGAGGAAGGGGCTGCCAGGGCAGGCCGCGCGCCCCCTCTCCCCCTAGTCCGAATTGGACAAGGAGGGAGGGGCGGCGCCCCCCCTTTCCTTCTCTCCCTCCACCTCTCCTAGTTGGACAAGGAACGGGAGGGGAGTCCTACTCCCGGTAGGAGTAGGACTCCTCCTGCGCCTCTCTAGGCCGGCGCACCCCCCCCTTGGATCCTTTATATACGGAGGCAGGGGGCACCCTAGGACACACAAGTTGATCCTCGTGATCGTTCCTTAGCCGTGTGCGGTGCCCCGTGCCACCATATTCCACCTCGGTCATATCGTTGTAGTGCTTAGGCGAAGCCCTGCGTCGGTGGAACATCATCATCGTCACCACGCCGTTGTGCTGACGGAACTCATCCCGAAGCTTTGCTGGATCGGAGCCCGGGGAGCGTCATCGAGCTGTACGTGTCCTAAGAACTCGGAGGTGCCGGAGTAACGGTGCTTGGATCGGTCGGATCGGGAAGAAGACGTACGACTACTTCCTCTATGTTGTGTCAACGCTTCCGTTGCGATCTACAAGGGTACGTAGATCATACTCTCCCCTCTCGTTGCTATGCATCACCATGATCTTGCGTGTGCGTAGGAATTTGAAATTACTACGTTCCCCAACCAGGGGTTAGCTGAGTCTACTCGCCTAAGTTTAAAAAATCTGTCGAGTGGTGAGCCTCCCACTCGGGGGCTTAGCTTCAGTCCAGTACTCGCCTAAGTTTGTAAAATCCTACCAAGTGGTGAGCAACTCCCCACTCGGGGGCTTAGCTGCAGTCCAGTACTCGCCTAAGTTTGTAAAATCCTACCGAGTGGTGAGCACCCCACTCGGGGGCTTAGCTGCAGTCCAGTACTCGCCTAAGTTTGTAAAATCCTACCGAGTGGTGAGCAACCCTCCCACTCGGGGGCTTAGCTGTAGTCCAGTACTCGCCTAAGTTTGTAAAATCCTACCGAGTGGTGAGCACCTCCCACTCGGGGGCTTAGCTGCAGTCCAGTACTCGCCTAAGTTTTAAAAAATCCTACCGAAGGTGAGCAATCCTCCCTCGGGGGCTTAGCGGCAGTCCAGTACTCGCCTAAGTTTGTAAAAGCCTACTGAGTGGTGAGCCATCCTCCCACTCGGGGGCTTAGCTGTAGTCCGGTACTTGCCTAAGTTTGTAAAATCCTACGGAGTGGTGAGCAATCCTCCCACTCGGGGGCTTAGCTGCAGTCCCGTACTCGCCTAAGTTTGTAAAATCCTACCAAGTGGTGAGCAATCCTCTCACTCGGGGGCTTAGCTGCAGTCCAGCACTTGCCTAAGTTTATAAAATCCTTGTCCGCAAGGACGACGAGGTGCAAGTGGTACTTGCCTAAGTTTGTAAAATCCTACGGAGTGGTGAGCAATCCTCCCACTCGGGGGCTTAGCTGCAGTCCCGTACTCGCCTAAGTTTGTAAAATCCTACCAAGTGGTGAGCAATCCTCTCACTCGGGGGCTTAGCTGCAGTCCAGCACTTGCCTAAGTTTATAAAATCCTTGTCCGCAAGGACGACGAGGTGCAAGTCGACCGCAGCCCTCGTCTCCGAGCTACACCACAAATACAACGTACGCTCCATACTTGTCCGCAAGGATGACGAGGCGCAGGTCGACCGCGACCCTCTTCTCCGAGCTATGCCACAAACACAACGTACGCTCCATCTTTGTCCGCAAGCACGATGAAGCGCAAGTCGACTACAACCTTCTCCTCCGAGCTATGCCACATATACAACGGGGCAGACCCCAAAAGCAATTGCAAGTATACTCAAAAGCAATTCGGATAAATCCTAAAGTTCCAAGCGGCAAATCTAAAGTATTCGAGCATCAAGCCCGAAGGAGTTTAACGGTTGCAACAATCACTCAGCATTCCGAGGCAAATTTAAGACAGATTCAAATCTCATAAGTTTGTTCACTCGGCAGGAGGAGGGCTAGATAGTTCGACGAATTCGTCCAAGTCGATCCCATCCGCGATCCGAGTGGCAGCAGTGATGAAAGTCTCCATAAAGAACTGAAGTCATGCCTTTTGGTGTTGGCGACCTTGATCGCCGCCAGCTTGTCTTCACGGGCTTCCTTGCAGTGGACTCATACCAAAGACAGTGCCATGTCAGCACCACACCGGGCAGAGGACTTCTTCCATTCTTGCACTCGATCGGGGATCTCGTCGAGTCGAGCCATCAGAGATTCCAGGTCATTTTGAAGCGTCGCCCTTGGCCAGAGCAATGAGTCGACTCGTGAGACTACCACCTTCAGACGCGCGAGGTAATTTGTGACGCTGGCGACACGAGACTCTAGTCGGAGCACGTTCATGGCAGTTTCATCGCAAACTGGAGAAGCGATAGGGTCCAGACCCGTTGACCCTTCCGATTTCCTCGTCAAAGTCTTGACAGAATTCTGCAGTCAAAAAATTAGTGAGTCGACCAGACAGGATTCGTCTGTAAGCATCAGCACACTTGGTTTAAAAGAAGTACCTTCCAGCATAAGATAGAGCTTCTTGGAAAGAGTTCTCAGATAAGCTTCCGTGTCATTCCTCTTGTGGACCGCAGACTCCAGCTTTTCATTTAGGGCAATGTTATCCTTCTTCAGACGACTCACTTCTCGGTTAGCCTTGTTGAGATAGGACTTCAACTTGTTCACCTCCCCTTCCAACGCCCCGACTAAAGCCAGCTGCTGGTCTGCAAGGGCAATCTTATCCTGGGCTTCCTTCTGCGCAGCTGCGAGGTCCAAGTCCTTTTTCTCCAAAGCTAACTTCATTTTCTCTGCAAAAGAAGCAATCATATCAAACAAGAGATCGAAGAAATGTTTTAAAAGATGATCGACGTAAACAGTCGACAGGCAGTTACCTTCCATACCAGCAGCTTCATCTTGAGCTTTCTTCAAATTCTGTTGGGCCAGCTCCAAGTCGAGGTTGAGTTGCCTCTGCTTCTCCTCAAGTTCAGCAAACTTGGAAATGAGAGTACAAGATTTCTGCAGGAGGCAAAAGACGTGTCAATCAACAAGATCAAAGGTTATTTACTTGCGAGTGAATAAAACTTAAAGAGTTCACTTAGACCCCAGCCGACTGCACGCAGTCGACTGCGGTCTCGGGGACTACACCCAGCGGGTGCACTTGGCGTGCTCCCACTGATTCAGAGCCAACTCGACCGGTCCGCCCGGGTCAAGTCAAAAAAAACTATTCAGACCCCAGTCGACTGCCAGCAGTCGACCGCGGTCTCGGGGACAACACCCAGTGGGTGCACTTGACGTGCCCCACTGGTTCAGATCTCATTCGATTGGTCCACCTGGGTTGAGTGGAAGAAAAGAAAGGAAAAAGAACTCAGACCCCAGTCGACCGCCAGCAGTCGACTGCGGTCTCGGGGACTACACCCAGTGGGTGCACTTAGCGTGCCCCCACCGGTTCAAATCCTACTCGCCCAGACTGAGTGGAAGAGTGCAAATACCAAAGACAACAAAACACCCAGCGGGTGTACAGATTCAACGCAAATAACAGGAGATTGTATGGAAGAAAATATTTCGGGTAGCATATCCTGATAGAACAAGGTCAGTCGAAAGTTTACTTACCTGGACATTGGCCCGGAGAGCAGCGCTAGCGTCGTAAGCAGCCTGGCTATTCTCGTGCACCGTCTTCATCCGCTCCATCATCACGTTAGCCTGACGGATGGCTTCCGCAGCCGCATCCGACTGGTTTTCCGGAATAGGGTAGCTGGTGAAGAAGAGGGCAGACGACCCAGGTGCGGCAGCTTGGAGCTCCGGGGCGTGAGATTGGACGACTGAAGGAGACACTGGTATAGTCGACGGTGCAGGGCGCTCACTCGACAAGGGTACAATGAAGGTTACACAGGCCCCGCCCGCGTCTTCAGATTAACGGACGGTTGGTGTTGTCGTTGGTCCCTACTGAGACGCCTTACCAGCCGCTACCTTTTTGTTCTTTCTGGGCCTAGGAGCCACATCTTCATCATCGTCTGGGAGATCGATGACGTTGGGTGGAGCTGCAGAGAAGTTCACTCGACCCCAAGTGAACCACTAGAATTCAATCGACCGAGTAATCAAGAACAATATTATAAGAGTTTTTACCTGGGTTGGAGGTAACCGCGTCTTCCATCTCCTCGTCTCGGTACTGGTGGGAACAGGTCCCTGATGTAGCAGCACTGCAAATGTCCGCACTCAGTCGGTTACGTTCTGTTGCTCGAATCGACGAAAAGAATAGGTCAGATGATTACCCAGAGATGGTGGGGATGGTCACTTTCATTCTGGGCAAAGCCTTCGGTGGTTTGGAGGAGGTGCCCTTCGATGCTTTTGGCGCAGGAGGCGGCACAACCTTGAGCTGCTTCGGAGCCTTCTCAATCGGTGCTGGGGAAGACGTCCGGGGGCGCTTCAAAGATTGCCCAGTCGGCGCGGTTGCCAGGACCGGGGTGCTCACCGGGTCGTGAGCGTGCTTGGATCTCCTCTCTTTGCGAGGAGGCGAGTCGACCTCTTCATCATCACTCGAGTCATCGCTCTCCTCGTCCTCCTCTGCATCCGAGTGCCACTCGCCACTCTCGACCCCACTCGCTCCTTCCTCGACGTCTTGCTCCTACACTCCATTGGGCATCGAGTACATATCAATGAGAGCCTGAAAGGACAACGAGAAAAATAAATACAGTCGACCATCAACAAGGTGTCACACAGTGAATCGAGAAGATACTTGGCAAAGCAGAATCATACCTGTTCCGGCTGGCGCCAGTGGTCGAATGGAATCACCCTCCTAGACCCCGGGGATTGTCTTTGTTGCTGGTGATTCCCCTCAGCCACTTCTCCACCGTGTCTTCACTGACGTCCTCCGGGTGGATCCGAGTGGAGTCCTTGAGTCCCGAGTACATCCACATCGGATGGTCACGGGCCTGAAGCGGTTGTATGCGTCGACTGAGAAAGACCTCTAGCAGGTCCATCCCAGTCACCCCGTCGTGGACAAGTTGGACGAGCCACTCGACCAATGCCTTGACCCGCGCCTTCTCTTCTGGGATCACCCTCAAGGAGGAGGGCTTCTCCACTCGAGCCAGGGAAAAGGGGGGAAGGCCAGTCGACTGACCCGGGGTCGGCTGGTCCTTACAGTAAAACCAAGTCGACTGCCAACCCTGGACCGAGTCGGGAAGGATCATCACTGGGAAGGTACTCTTGTTCCTCATCTGGATCCCAAGGCCCCCGCACATCTGGATCACGTGCGTCCTCTCATCACTCGGGTTGGCCTTCTTGACCGACTGGGCGCGACAGGTGAATATGTGTTTGAAGAGACCCAGTGCGGTCGACAACCCAAGAAATTTTCGCACATTGACACAAAGGCAGCCAGATAAACTATGGT
Source organism: Triticum urartu (assembly GCF_003073215.2). Classification (NCBI taxonomy): domain Eukaryota; kingdom Viridiplantae; phylum Streptophyta; class Magnoliopsida; order Poales; family Poaceae; genus Triticum; species Triticum urartu. The sequence goes on along the minus strand of NW_024113104.1, from coordinate 4,293 downwards.
GTTTGGAGTGAAGTGGTGGAGTTGAGCCCCGAAGAAGTTCAAAAAGCCATGAAAGAAAGGATGGGGAGGCAAAGAAAACCCGCGGTTGACGTGAGTGGCAAGGAGAACGCACTCACCCTCCCGCGGCTGCGGCTCGGTCTCGTTCCCCGGGAGCCGCACCGATTCGTGGGGGATCAGTCCCCCCTCCACCAGGTCGTCGAGGTCGTCCTGGCTGATCGTCGAGCGGATCCAGTCGCCCTGGATCCAGCCCGGCGGCAGGCCGGATCTTGACGAGGAGCCGCCCCGGCTGGTCCTCTTGCCCTTCGCCTTCGCGGTCACCTTCTTCACGCGCTCCAACGCCACCATTTTCTCTTTTCCGATGGCGGCGGATCGAGTCCGAGCGAGGTTGCGACGCCGAGAGCGGAAGCCGGCGCGGCGGAGGAGGCTGGGGGAGAAGAAAGAGGAAGAAGAAAGAGAACGAGGGCGTGCTGTTCAAAGGCCCGGTCCGGTGTCTCTTATAAGGTCATTCCCGAGTGACTGACATGTAGGCCTAGACGATCTAAACAAATCCCGCAATAGTCGTGCGTGCGATACGTGGCGAAAAAGGTGGCACGGAGACCGAGGCAACCTGCCTAATCCGTCCCGATTACCATGGCCTCGCTCGTCCGGCGCGCTTCCCAAAATTCGAATCCCGCGAAATCCGCGGAGAGCAGAGCAACTTGTCAGACGGAAAACATCCTCCACATCGTCATTCAGAACTCTACCGTGAAAGTTCACTCGACAAAAACTAAGAATGGACCAAGGCGACTGAAAAAGAAGTTGATGTCATCCCCTCAGTTCATTGATCCAGAGCAAGATATACTCATAGCACGGAGAATGAGTTGGAAGTGTTCTCAACTCCTTCCTCACTCAAACCCTGATCCATTCAGGGGCTAATGATGAAGCTATGTACCTAGGGTAGGGTCATGGATCTGATCAGATACCCTCCCCAAGGACATCCCTTAAAGAACCAGAAGCAGTCGAAGAAAAATCATCGTCCACTCGACCATAAAGGCATGTTCCACTCGATAGTCTTGAAGACACTCGACCATACGAACAACCACCCGACTACCAAAAGACTAAGAGCCACTCACTCTGCAACGGTCGGGATTTAAGTCATAGCTTTAATGGTCATTTATGTACTTTTATTACAGGCGTTACCAGTAACGTCTGTACCTTTATGTCCCTTAAACCCTTTGTAACTGAGGGCGGGAGGGGTCTGGCGAACTCTATATAAGCCACCCCCTTCCTCAGGGACAAGGGGTCGCACCCCCTGTAACTCACACGCATATAATCCAGTCGACCGCCTCCGGGCTCCGAGACGTAGGGCTGTTACTTCTTCCGAGAAGGGCCTGAACTCGTAAAACTCGCATGTACAACTCCTCCATAGCTAGGATCTTGCCTCTACATTCCTACCCCCATTCTACTTTCAGATCTAGAACCACGACAGCAGCTGCCGAAGCATGAGGCCCTGAGCGTCCGCCGGCTCAGGTTTTAACAGACTTACTGGATAAGCTGACAGCACTGTTAACAGCGGTGGTTAACCCGGCTGATCAAGATCAGCATAATGCAGCGGTCACAAAACATGTGATGAGATAACACATGCCAAGGAGGAGCTAAACGCAAAAAACACTAGGATGGTCGAGGAGCGGGATGCTTTGGATGCTCAGGCACAGCGGATTCAGTCACAGTCTTACCGGCTCATGCTAGATGAGAACGCTTCAAATGAAGTCATGAGGAGGAGGCATCAGACTCGCCTGCCCTCCGTTTATGGGGCAAGAAATCTCTTTAACACGAGCGGGAACCAGTAACCTGGCAGTGGTAAACTAGGTCGAAGCACCTGGGACGGGTATGCCGGTTCAGCCACGCACGACGGACCCGCCTCGTCAGAACAATAACCCGCCGCAGCACGTGCCGACGCCACCGGGTCATTAGTCTAACCCTTTGGATAACATGATCGCTGCAGCGTCATGATTGGCGGCTCTCCCGGTGGATGGTGAGTCACCTACGATGTTGAAACACGGAGGCTAGAGAGCTTCTTTAGACAGCACTAACTCAGCAGCAAGCTTATTCTTACAGTCATGACAGGATTCACTCCACCCCTCGCCCGAGCCGGAGTTACAGCAGACGTATTGACGAGCCGACTGTGTCAAGCAGTGGACGGAACCATAACCCGCCTCGTGGACATAACCCAGTGGGCAGAGGTGCTGATGCTCATAACATAGTGGATCAAGGAAGAGCACGTCGAGAGGCCAAGTTTGCGGCATAATATGCGTCCCGTCAACCTACTCCGGTTCGTCCAACCACTTCTGTGGAGCCAGGTATGACCTTTAGAAATTTGGGCGTGCCATGCTTAGTACCGGATCTACGTAATGAGCGTCTGCCCGAGGATTTCAAGGGTCCTCGCAAGGTGCCTAACTATACAACTGATTTAAGTCCTAAGGCATGGATTGAGAGTTATGAGATGGCCATGGAATTGCTAGATGTCAGCGAGGCTGCATGTGCTAAATATTTCCCCCTGATGTTGGAGGGAACGGCCCGCACTTGGTTGAAGGGGCTCCCTGCCAATTCCATCGGGTCATGGGCCGAGTTAAAGGCCCGCTTCATCCAGAACTTCAAGGATACATGTAAGCAGCCCATGTCAATTGTGGATTTAGCCTCCTGTGTCCAAGAAGAAGGTGAGTCGACAACCCATTGGGTGCGTGGGGTCTCAACAATCCTGCACTCGTCAGATCGCACCAATGCTGACTCGGCGGCGTTGATTTTGGAGAACAATTGTCGTTTCACGCCCCTAAAGCAAAAATTAGGGCGGCTTAAACGCCAGTGCAATGACATGGGGACACTCATGGCGGCTCTGGTTAAGTATGCCGACTCTGATAGTACCAAGGACCCCGAGTCTGATGACGAAATGCCAGAGAAGGGAAAGAAGAGCAGCAACACCAAGGGGCAGCAGCATAACCCTGTGAACCAAGGAGGCAACGGTAAGTGCAAAGATGATAATAGTTTTGACTTTGTGGCTAACACCAATGCACAGAATAATGGTCAATGTCGTAAGGGTAAACCGCCCCCACGGACCGGAGGATCCGGTGTCAATCTTGAACAGATGTTAAATTAGCCCTGCCCAAGACATGGTACGCGAGAAAGACCTCTAGAAGGATTGTTACATTATGAAGGAGTACAAGAATTCCAGTCTTTTTCAAGACAATCATGGGCCAGGTGGAGGTTCAGGGTCCGGCTCTCACGGACCGGGTTGCGGCGGTGGCGGCTCTAACTCTAGATTCCAAGGAAATCAAGGTAATCATGGCAACCAGGGTGGCTACAATCAGCAGCGTAATCAGGGGAGTCAACAGCAGCAACAGTCTGGTTATCAGAGCAACCCGAAACAGTTGAATAGTGGACAGTATCATGTCTTCAGCACTAGCTTATGTAAGCATGACCAGAAGCTTCATAAGAGGGCAGTCAATGCTGTTGAGCCGATAGTTCCCCATTACTTACGCTGGTCTGAGCAGCCCATTGTGTGGAGTCGGGAAGATCACCCGCCCCGGGTTGATAATCCGGGTCACTTGGCTTTGGTGGTCGCACATCAGGTCGGAGGGTATAAGTTCACCAAAGTACTCATGGACGGAGGGAGTAGCATCAGTATCCTTTATTATGAAACTTTCCATCGCATGGGGTTGACTGATAAAAATCTTAAGCCATCAAACACTATTTTCCATGGCATGGTACCTGGTAAGTCGGCCTACCCAGTTGGTAAGATAGCTCTAGAAGTTGTTTTTGGAGATAATCATGACTCTAGGTCGGAGACATTGACCTTTGAAGTAGTCAAGATCCACAGCCCATATCACGCTCTGTTTGGGCGGCCGGCTTATGCCAAGTTCATGGCGTGGCCTTGTTATGTGTATCTACAGCTCAAGATGCCAGGTTACAAGGGAACCATAATGGTGCATGGGAGCCGGAAGATAGCCTTGGAGTGTGAGGAAGGAGACGTTGCTTATGCTGAGTCTATTTGTGCAACTGAGGAGTTGAAATTTTATAAGGATAATGTTGACCTGGCGGACATGACGTCTCTAAAGAAGCCAACCACAGAGCAGGATCCTTCACTAAAATTTAAGTCGGCCGATGACACTTAGATGGTTGATTTCGTTCCTGGCGATTCGTCTAAGCTGTTCAGTATTAGTGCCAATCTGGATCCGAAATAGGAAAGCACGCTCATCGAGTTCATCCGTGAGAACCGGGACATCTTTGCATGGAAGCCTTCAGACATGCCGGGTGTAC
>NW_024113103.1:0-9614 GCF_003073215.2 Triticum urartu | reverse complement strand
GCGCCCACGGCACGTGACGGTGATCGTCACTCAGATGCAATGAAATCCGGCCGGGCCGAACTCAACAGACAAAGCTCCTTCGAGCTGCGTCCGTGATATAGCCCAATACAGAGGCGCCGCACACCCACTATGCTTCACAGATGAAGTAATGGATCATAAAATCCCTGAGGGCTTCAAACCCGTAAACATCGAATCGTACGATGGCACAACAGATCCTGCGGTATGGATCGAGGATTATCTCCTTCATATCCACATGGCCCGCGGTGATGATCTACACGCCATCAAATACCTCCCACTCAAACTTAAGGGACCGGCCCGACATTGGCTTAACAGCTTGCCAGCAGACTCAATCGGTTCTTGGGAGGACCTGGAAGCCGCATTCCTTGACAACTTCCAGGGCACTTATGTGCGACCACTGGACGCCGATGACCTAAGCCACATAATTCAGCAGCCAGAGGAATCGGCCAGGCAATTCTGGACACGGTTCCTAACAAAGAAAAACCAGATAGTCGACTGTCCGGACGCAGAGGCCTTAGCGGCCTTCAAGCATAATATCCATGACGAGTGGCTGGCCCGGCACCTGGGACAGGAAAAGCCGAAATCTATGGCAGCCCTCACGACACTCATGACCCGCTTTTGCGCGGGAGAAGACAGCTGGCTAGCTCGCAGCAACAACTTAACCAAGAACCCTGGTAATTCGAATACCAAGGACAAAAGTGACAGGTCGCGTCGGAACAAACAAAAGCGCCGCGTTAACAGCGACAACAACGAGGATACGGCAGTTAATGCCGGATTCCGAGGCTACAAATCCGGTCAACGGAAAAAGCCATTCAAAAGAAATACTCAGGGCCCGTCCAGTTTGGACCGAATACTCGACCGCTTGTGCCAGATACATGGCACCCCCGAAAAGCCAGCCAATCACACCAACAGGGATTGTTGGGTGTTCAAGCAGGCAGGCAAGTTAAGAGCCGAAAACAAAGACAAGGGGCTGCATATAGCGACACGAGGAGGAGCCCAGGCCGCCGAACAACGGTGGACAGAAGGGATTTCCCCCGCAAGTGCGGACGGTGAACATGATATACGCAACCCACATCCCCAAGAGGGAGCGGAAGCGTGCGTTACGGGACGTATATGCGATAGAGCCAGTCGCCCCAAAGTTCAACCCATGGTCCTCCTGCCCGATCACCTTTGATCGAAGGGACCACCCCACTAGCATCCGTCATGCGCGGCTTCGCCGCATTGGTTCTAGACCCAATCATTGACGGATTTCATCTCACAAGAGTCCTCATGGACGGCGGCAGCAGCCTGAACCTGCTTTACCAGGATACAGTGCGAAAAATGGGCATAGATCCCTCGAGGATCAAGCCCACCAAAACGACCTTTAAAGGCGTCATACCAGGTGTAGAAGCCAACTGTACAGGCTCAGTCACACTGGAAGTGGTCTTCGGATCTCCGGATAACTTCCGAAGCGAGGAGTTAATCTTCGACATAGTCCCGTTCGCAGTGGCTATCACGCACTGCTCGGGCGAACCGCATTCACAAAATTCAACGCGGTACCACACTATGCATACCTCAAGCTCAAGATGCCAGGCCCTAGAGGAGTAATCATGGTCAATGGGAACACCGAACGCTCCCTCCGAACGGAGGAGCACACGGCAGCGCTGGCAGCAGAAGTACAAAGCAGCCTCTCTAGGCAGTTCTCCAGTTCGGCCTTCAAAAAGCCGGACACTGTCAAACGTGCCCGGAGTACCCTACAACAAGACCGCCTGGCACGTTCTGAGCTAGCGTAGCAATGCGGCCCCAACCCTAGCCCTCACGATATAGCAAAACCAGTGCTTCGCGTACATAACTACGCTCTTGAAATACCATGGGCACAGGGGAAGGGGCACTATCACGGCACGCCCGAAAAACGGCTTAAACCGCACCAGGGGCTGCCAGATTCCTTTTTTTTCTTCTTCTTCCTTACTCTTAGGACTCCATACTTCGGACGACCCGTTCGGCAATGCAACTGCCGCACAAACGATACAAGATCCAGGAAAGCAGACAAGCCACGCCGCATTATGGAACTCCCAGGTGGTCTCTATTACGAGCAGTATACCTGTTTTTAATACAATTCCGCGGCCTGCCCCTGGCCAGGCCATGTTAAATAGTTCAGCTTTCATAGCAGCCTTTCTATAAACAATGCATAGCTTTTGTCTATTTTTTGCATTATCCTCTTTTTTATATATATGTTTATTAATAACATGTTGCATTTGTACACTGTGGTACGGCAAAAATACGCCAGGGGCTTCAGTACCCATCAATATGGCGTGAGAAGTCCGTACACTTTCACAAGTGCGGCACCCCGAACTTATAGCACTATATGCATCGGCTCCGAATCATGATTTGGGTCAATAGTTGGGTTTGCCCGGCTCCTATGTTTTGGTGCCTTACGTTCCGCTATATCGGCTAAGGTAGCACTAGGAGAACTACTGCGATTGTGCCCCAGTTGAGCTGGGCTGAGCACCTCAGTAGAGAAAGCTAAAACTGACTGTCATGATGAGGCGAGAGACCGGTCGCTGTTCGAGAGGTTTTTCGAGTCCTTAAAGACTTATGCCGCTTCGAGCGAGGAACCGGCTTTGTCCGGCCAAGGCGTGGATAGCGCCCCGAACTCGGTCTTCCGAATACTAGGGGCTTTGCCGAAATTTAAAATTATAGAGTTCTATGGCTAAGTGAGAGTGTTCAAGCATTATAGTCTGATTGCCTTGTTCGTTGTGCTGAGCGCCTCCCTCGACGGACCCAATCATGGGAAAAAGAGCGCTCAGGTTTATCCCGAACACCCCAGCACTAGTGGCATGGGGGCAGAAGCCGACGACTGGCCATCTCTCAATTTTTTGATAAACGGTCGCACAGAAAGTAATATTTTAAATTCAACAAGCATTGCTTAGCGCATATGAGCAAGTTTTCAGCGCACAGGATAACACGAGCGAGTTCATTCAAAAATTACATCCTTGGTACATTCATCCGCCATAAGGCGGGCACCAGCCATAACATCCTTGTAATAGTTCTCGGGCTTGCGATGCTCCTTCCCCGGCGGCGGCCTGTCCCTCACAAGCTTCTCACCGTCCAGCTTACCCCAGTGCACCTTTGCACGGGCAAGGCCCTACGGGCACCTTCGATGCAGACGGAGCGCTTGATGACCTCGAGCCTTGGACAAGCCTCCACCAGCCGCTGCACCAGTCTGAAGTAGCTCCCAGGCAGCGCCTCTCCAGGCCATAGCCGAACTATGAAGCCCTTCAGGGCCTGTTCGGCCGCCTTGTGGAGCTCGACCAGCTGCTTCAGCTGGTCGCTCAAAGGCACAGGGTGTCCGGCCTCAGCGTACTGAGACCAGAACACCTTCTCCGTGGAGCTGCCTTCCTCGGCTCGGTAGAATGCGGCGGCATCGGATACGCTGCGGGGAAGATATGCGAATGCCCCTGGAGGGCTCCGGATTCGGGTAAGTAACAAGTAGTTTACTTTTATATGTCTACTTTGCATAGAGAATTCCTTACCCGCCGCTATCTTTTTCACCGCATCCAATTCCTGGAGGGCCTTCTGGGCTTCGGCCTTGGCAGATTCGGCAGTTTTAAGGGCCGCAGCAAGCTCGGACGCTCGCGTCTTCAAGTCGAGCTCCAAACTCTCATGTTTTTTCATAAGAGCCTGAAGCTCTAGCTGCACCTCGCCGGCCTGCGCCTCAAGTTTCTCCCGCTCGGTGCGCTCCGTGGCCGCTTTCTTCTCGGCCTCGGACAGCGCCTGCTTGAGGGTCGCCACCTCAGTTGTGGCCCCTACAAATAAGCAGTATACTCCTGTCATTTTTTGCAATTGCGCCTTCTTATAGGCATTTTTCTATAAGGTATCTCTGACCTTCTTTCTCCTCGAGCTGCTGTTTGGCAAGGCCGAGCTCTTGCTCGGTCCGCTCAATGCCCTGCCTCAGGGCACCCACCTCCGCAGTCAGTGCGGCGGTGGCCAGCAGCGAAGCCTGCATACGTATATTGACTCCTTTTTAGTTCAAATCCTGCAATATTTAATAGATCCTCTATTCGGCTTTTCTTTCCGAACGCCAAACAGAGTATCAGGGGCTACTGTCTATGTGGTAATATTTTTTACATATTTTTTACTTACCTCGAAGCCTGTTAGAAGGTTAGCACAAGCTTCAGTCAGTCCGCTTTTGGCGGACCGAACCTTCCGGACCACCATACTCATGATGGTACGGTGCTCCTCGTCGATGGAGGCGCCCTTAAGCACCTCCAGCAGATTGTCCGGCGCCTCCGGTTGGACGAAGGACGCCGGCTCAATAGGCTTGCTCCTCTTGGCAGGAGTTCGCCTGCCACGGTCCGAAACCGTTGACGATTCCGGCGCGGTGTCTGGCTTAAAGCCGGACTTGGAGCCCTGGGGGGTCTTGTCCCCTTTACTCCTGGAGTCCGGGAGGTCGCCTCGCGGCTCCTCCTGGACCACCTCCTCTTGCCCCGGAGCTTGTCGCAACGCCACTTCGGCGTCATCCGCGGCACAGGGGGAGGCAGCGGGCGGAACTGAATTCACGTTCGATGAATCCAGGGAGCCGCTCGACGACTCGTCGAGCCCGTCCTTGGGCGGGCTGCATGTTTATATTCGACATTAGGGAAAGCTGTGCAACAAAAGGAATATCATGAGTTACTCTGGTATCCGAACACTTACGATTCCGCCGGACGCTTGGCCCTGTCCGGCCACTCCTCTTCGTCCTCGTCGGTGTCGGGGGCGTAGTCCGGCGGAGGGGTTTTCCTCTTCTTGGACCCTTCGGCCTCCCCTACTGGGGCGGCCTTCCTCTTCTTTCCTCCCCCCGCTGGAGGGGGAGAAGTTTCTTCTTCTTCCTCCTCATCTTCACGGGAGGAGTGCGTCTCGGACTCGTCAGACGACGAGTCCGACACCACCATGTGCCGGGAACTCCTTCGAGTCCCCGTGGCCTTCTTCTTCTTGGCCTTCTTCTCCGGTGCCACATAAGGTGCCGGAACCAGCAGCTTCACTAGGAGAGCAGGGGCTGGGTCTTCGGGCAAGGGAGCCGGACAGTTAATCAGTCCGGACTGCGCCTGCCAATCCTGTCAAAGGTAAGGGAGTTTAGATCCCGCATAGAGACAAACTATGAAAAAAACTTAACATCCTGTAAAAGATGAAAATATCTCACCTCGCCAGCAGGACGCTGCGAGCTGAATCCGCGGTCTTCGGAGGCGGATGCGGGAGCCTCGGCGCCTTTGGTTAGCCCCTTCCAAACATCTTTGTACCTCGTGTCGAAGAGCCTGCTCAGAGTTCGGTGCTGCGCCAGGTTGAACTCCCACAAATTGAAGTCCCGTTCTTGACACGGAAGGATCCGGCGGATGAGCATGACCTGGACTATGTTGACAAGCTTGAGCTGCTTGTTCACCAGGGACTGGATGCATTTTTGCAGTCCGGTCACCTCTTCTTCGTCGCCCCACGACAAGCCCGTCTCCTTCCAGGATGTGAGCCGCTTAGGGGGTCTGGATCGGAATTCAGGGGTTGCGATCCACTTCGGATCGCGTGGCTCGGTGATGTAAAACCACCCTGACTGCCACCCCTTCAAGGTCTCCACAAAGGAGCCCTCGAGCCATAGGACGTTGGCTATTTTGCCCGCCATGGCACCTCCGCACTCTGCCTGGTTGCCGCGCACCACCTTTGGCTTGACGTTGAAGGTCTTGAGCCAGAGGCTGAAATGGGGGCGGATGCAGAGGAAGGCCTCACACACGACGATAAACGCCAAGATATTGAGGATGAAGTTCGAGGCCAGATCGTGGAAATCTAGGCCATAGTAGAACATGAGTCCGCGGAAAAATGGGTGGATAGGAAAACCCAGTCCGCGAAGGAAGTGGGGAAGAAATACTACCCTCTCATGGGGCCTTGGGGTGGGGAGAAGCTGCCCCTCCTCAGGAAGCCGGTGCGCGATGTCTTTGGACAAGTATCCGGCCTTCCTTAGCTTTTTGACATGGCCCTCCGTGACGGAGGAGACCATCCACTTGCCTCCCGCTCTGGACATTGTTGGAGAAGGTTGAGGTAGGAAGTGCGGGCTTGGGCGCTGGAGCTCGGGTGCGCAGAAGATGGATAGGCAAAGGAGGAAGAAGGCGTAGGTAAAAAGGTGGATCCTTATCCCCTTATATGGGCAGACGCGACTATGCGTCCCCACCAGCCTAGTAAAACTCGCTTGCCTCCCAAGCGCCGTGATAAGTGGCGCGGTTGGGTTACCCACGTCCGTATTGATGAGAATCCCGTAAATAAAGGGGACACGGTCTCTGCTTTGACAAGACGTGCCAAGGAAACCGCCTCGCAAAACACGCTGAGGTGGAAAAGTGAAAAAGATTCGAATAAAGGCTTGGCCATAGTGTGATGTCACGCTGCGGAGTACGTCAGCAGATTAGATTTGTGTTAATATTATTCTCTCTGTGGCAATACGTGGAAACTTATTTTGTAGAGCCGTACACTACTCTTGGTGTTTACAAACTTTTATGAAGAATTTGGAGGAGGAACCCGCCTTGCAATGCTGAAGACAATCAGCGCGCCGGACTCGTCGTTATTGAAGCCTGGTTCAGGGGCTACTGAGGGAGTCCTGGCTTAGGGGGTGTTCGGGTAGCCGGACTATACCTTCAGCCGGACTCCAGGACTATGAAGATACAAGATTGAAGACTTCGTCCCATGTCCGGATGGGACTTTCCTTGGGGTGGAAGGCAAGCTTGGCGATGAGTATATTCAAGATCTCCTACCATTGTAACCGACTTTGTGTAACCCTAACCTTCTCCGGTGCCTATATAAACCGGAGGGTTTTAGTCCGTAGGAAAAATTCATCATACAACAATCATACCATAGGCTAGCTTTTAGGGTTTAGCCTCCTTGATCTCGTGGTAGATCTACTCTTGTACTACCCATATCATCAATATTAATCAAGCAGGACGTAGGGTTTTACCTCCATCAAGAGGGCCCGAACCTGGGTAAAACATTGTGTCCCTTGTCTCATGTTACCATCCGGCCTAGACGCACAGTTCGGGACCCCCAACCTGAGATCCGCCGGTTTTGACACCGATAGTGATACGATACTAGGGCACTCCCCCAAGCTTGGCAGCTGCCAAGAGGAGTGCCCATACCCATGTGATTATGTCTCCTTTGTTGGTGAAGAAGTTGATGGTTTTGTTGATGGCGTAGGCTTGTCGTCCTTCTTCCAAGGCATAGGCTCACCATCATAGAAGGATGATCGAGTCTCCTGAAACCTCAAATCTGCAGCCAAACTCATCCTCTTGAATCTATATTCATACTCACAGTTTTGATTTTGCAGGTCATAGATCTGGGCTTGGAGGTGCTCGATTTTCTCATGAAGCTTGAAGATGGCCTCCCCAATGTCCTTGACGTCCAGCTTGTGGTTGTTGGTGAACTCCGTGATCATAATGTGATTGGAATCGAGTCCACGCTCCACCATCTCCTGACACTTGAAAACTTCTTGCTCCAATGCCTCGAGCCTTGCCTCCGTGCTTCCGGTCTTCCTTGGTCCCTCAACATCGCGGATGTGCAACAACCCCTCACGCATCTCAATGGTTTGAGGGTGTTGCAGCACTTCCGCGAGGTAGGGGTTGATGACCTTCTCGAAGAACTGGTCCTTGGGGGCACTTGAAGACGACATGACGACCTGGATCTGTCAGAAAATAGCTCGAAACAAAGACAGGAGATTTTTGCGTGATACGGGAGTCAAAACCTCCGGGAGATATATAATGAATTTTTACCGACCAAAATATGTCGTGTACGAAAACAGAGTCCGGAGAGCACACGAGGTGCCCACGAGGTAGGGGGGCGCCCAGGGTAGGGCGCGCCCTCCACCCTCGTGGAGCCCTCGTGTCCTTCCCGGATGCTTCTTATTTTTCTATTTTTAAATATTCCAAAACGGAAGAAATTGCCATTAAAACTGTTTTGGAGTCGGTTTACTTACCGTACCACATACCTATTCCTTTTCGGAGTCTGAAACGTTCCGGAAAGTGTCCCTTATGTATTCCTCCGGGGTTACGGTTTCAATAACATTGGTTTCAACATTTATAGGATTACCTGAGATATAATGTAATTCTTTGACCGTTCACCACCTTCGGATTTGTGCCTTCGAAGTTGTTGATTTTTATGGCACCGGAACGATAGACCTCCTCGATAACGTAAGGACCTTCCCATTTAGAGAGAAGTTTTCCTGCAAAAAATCTTAAACGAGAGTTGTATAGCAATACATAATCACCTACATTAAACTCACGCTTTTGTATTCTTTTGTCATGCCATCTTTTAACTTTTTCTTTAAACAACTTGGCATTCTCGTAGGCTTGGGTTCTCCATTCATCAAGTGAGCTGAATCAAATAACCTCTTCTCACCGCAAGTTTAAAATCATAATTGAGCTCTTTAATAGCCCAATATGCCTTATGTTCTAGTTCGAGAGGTAAGTGACATGCTTTTCCATAAACCATTTTATACGGAAACATACCCATAGGATTTTTAGATGCAGTTCTATAGGCCCATAATTCATCATCAAGTTTCTTGGACCAATTCTTTCTAGATCTATTAACAGTCTTTTGCAAAATTAATTTGAGTTCTCTATTGCTCAATTCTACTTGACCACTAGACTGTGGGTGATAAGGAGATGCAATTCTATGATTAACATCATATTTAGCAAGCATTTTATGGAAAGCACCATGAATAAAATGTGAACCACCATCAGTCATGAAATATCTAGGAACTCCAAACCTTGGAAAAGTAACTTCTTTAAGCATCTTAATAGAGGTGTTATGATCAGCACTACTAGTTGGAATAGCTTCTACCCACTTAGTAACTTAATCAACAGCAACTAAAAGATATGTGTATATCCATTGGAGGCAGGAAAAGGTCCCATATAATCAAATTCCCAAACATAAAATGGTTCAATAACAAGTGAATAATTCATAGGCATTTCTTGACGTCTACTAATATTACCAATTCTTTGACATTCATCACAAGATACAACAAACTTACGGGCATCCTTGAAGAGATTAGGCCAATAAAAACCGGATTGCAATACCTTATGTGCAGTTCTATCTCCAGCGTGGTGTCCTCCATAAGCTTCGGAGTGACACTTGCGTAGGATCTATTCCTGTTCATGCTCAGGTACACAACGTCTAATAACACCATCTACTCCTTCTTTATAAAGATGTGGGTCATCCCAAAAGTAATGTCTCAAATCATAGAAAAACTTTTTCTTTTATTGGTATGTGAAACTAGGTGGTATAAATTTAGCAACAATATAATTAGCATAATCAGCATACCATGGAGCAGCATGAGAAGCATTTATGACATTTAATTGTTCATCGAGAAAGCTATCATTCAATATGTAAGTGCGTTATATCGACTAGAGGGGGGGTGAATAGGCGATTTTTATGAAAGTCTTCAGAACATGGGAGTTTTGAAGACAAACGATAAAATTAAACCTATTACCATGCAGCGGAAGGTAGACTACACTAGGCAAACCATAGTCAAGTATTCAATGAAGTGAAAGCACAAAGACTAATAGCAGCTAGGTAGTAAGGATCAGGTAGGAAGATATTGTGAAGCCAAACAGAAC
>NW_024113102.1:0-9728 GCF_003073215.2 Triticum urartu | reverse complement strand
GTCCTCACTCGGATGAATACTTCAACTCCTGGAAACTAGCCTCACACTCCTCAGTCCATATGAACTTGGTATCCTTTTTCAGCAACTCCGTCATAGGCTTCGCAATCTTTGAGAAATTCTCAATGAATCTCCAGCAGTATCCTGCGAGTCCAAGAAAACTCCGAATCTCTCCAACTGTTGTTGGGGCTTCCCAATTTGTCACGGTATCAACCTTAGTGGGATCTACTGCTATACCTTCTCCGGATATAACATGTCCGAGAAATCCAACTTCTTTCAACCAAAACTCACATTTGCTAAACTTGGCATATAACTGGTGTTCTCTGAGCTTACCAAGTACCAAACACAAATGCTCCTTATGCTCCTCCTCATTCTTCGAGTAAACAAGGATATCATCAATGAACACTACGACGAACTTATCCAAAAACTCCATAAACACTTTGTTCATCATGTTCATAAAATATGCAGGTGCGTTAGTCAGACCAAATGACATAACGGTGTACTCATACAGCCCATATCTTGTGGTGAATGCTGTCTTAGGTATGTCTTGCTCCCGAATCTTCAATTGATGGTACCTTGATCGCAAATCGATCTTGGAAAACACTTTAGCTTCTTGCAATCAATCAAACAGATCATTGATCATTGGTAGTGGGTACTTGCTCTTGATCGTTACTTCATTCAACCCACGATAATCAACAACCATCCTTAACGATCCATCCCTTTTCTCCACTAGAAGTACTGGTGATCCCCAAGGCGACGAACTTGGGCAAATGTAACCTTTATCCAGTAACTCCTTAATCTGCTTCTTAATCTCCACTAAATCCTTTGCGGGCATCCTGTATGGTCTCTTCGATATTGTCCCTATGCCTAGCAAAAGCTCAATCAAAAAACTCAATATCTCTATCCGGTGGCATGCCTGGCAACTCTTCTGGAAATACGTCAGGGAAATCCCTTACCACTGGCACTTCCTCCTGCACAACTCCTGATAAGGAATTTACTTGTGTCCTATTTGGCGCATGCTGGGGTACATACTTGATCCTTCTTCCTTCTGGCGTCGTAAGCAAAATTGTCTTACTGGCGCAATCGATGTTTCCCCCATACATCGACAGCCAATCCATACCGAGAATTATAGCCAAACCTTGGGATTCCAGAATAATTAAATCCATTGGGAAAATATGTCTTCCTATACTTAATGGCACTTCGAAACATCCTTGACTGGCCATATATTCCGCTCCTGGTGAGCTTACTAGCATAGGTGTTCTAAGAACCTTAGTAGGCAGGTTATACTTATCCACAAATCCCCTTGATATGTATGAATGCGATGCACCAGTATCAAAAAGAACGAGTGCAGTAAATGACTTAACCAAAAACTTACCTATTATTGCATCCGGCTGCTCTTCAACCTCCTTCCACCGTTAACGTGGGTTTCCACCTGTCCCCTGTTGAAAAGGGTTCACGTTCTTCCCAGAGCTTCCATTGCCATTCTGGCCTTCAGGGACATTCCATTGGCATAATGTCCGGTTCTTCTGACACTTAAAGCAAGTGACTTGGCCTCAGGTCTTTCTTGCTGGGGTTGGATGGGTTGGTACGGTTCTGGCCGTTGCTTCTCCATTACCATTACCATTCCTTGGTGCCATTGTGATTGTTGCGAGCTACCTCCTCCATGGGTATGCTAGAAAATGTCCTCCTGGTCTAGGGGATAAATCGTATGGCTTCTGCTGAGCTCCTGAAATTGTACTTTCCTTGTGCATACTTCTCTTGCCGATTTTCAATTTGTTGCTGCTCCCTTCAAATCATTAAGAGCATCGATCTACCAACTCCTGGGTAGTTGTTGGAAGGTGCTACCATCAACTGCATGCTCAACTCATCATTTCAGTCCTTCCAGAAACTTCTCCTGCTTAGCTGCATCCGTAGCAACGTCATCTGGGGCATAACGTGCTAATTTACTAAAGTCCTCCACATACTGGCCAACTGTCCGTCCTCCTTGGCGCAAGTTGCGAAACTCTCGCTTCTTCAAGGCCATAGCTCCTGCTAAAACATGGGCAGTTCGAAAAGCCTGCTGAAACTGGTCCCATGTGACAGTGTCGACAGGGAAAGTGGCTGTGAAATTCTCCCACACTGATGCTGCGGGTCCTTCAAGCTGATGTGCGGCAAACTTCACCTTCTCCGCATCCGTGCATCCTGCTGTGGTCAACTCTCTAGCTGTCTTGCGGAGGCAATCATATGCTACTATCGGCTCGGTGCTACTGGAAAACACAGGCGGATTCGGCCTAAGAAAACGGGCTAAATGATCAACAGGTGGTGGTGGTGGTGGGTTGTTGTTGTTGTTCCCCTGATTCTGATTCTGGACTAGCAACTGCATCAATGTGTTCTGCTGCTAGATCAACTGAGTGAGCTCCGGTGGACAGGTAAATCTGGGGTCACGTCCAGGAGGCATCTGATGGTTTAGAAAAGATGAGATTTAAGAATAGAGGGGGTCTAAAGAGAAAACACTACCCATATGCACATGAGGAAAAAGCAAACAATTCACTTCATTCATTCAAACAAGGGCATACAATCGATCTAACTATCACAAAAGTGCTCGGACTACTATATTTACATGGTGGACTACTACTACTGATGAGGTGGTCTACTAGAAATATTCTTCGGTTGCAGACTCCATGATATCTGCTCCGGCTTCATCAACATAGTCATCATCGCTATCATCTGGATCCGAGTCGGTGTCATCGATGATGATGTAGTCTTCCGGGCGAATCTCCTTGGGTTCTTCGTCTTCATCTACTGGTATAGGGCCTCCCATAAATATCCCGATCTTCATTGTTAGGTCGGCATTCTTATCCACTAATACTTCGATTTCCTCTTCATAATCTTCACGTGTAGCCTTGAGTTCTTCCTCCAGTTCCTTGATTCTTGTCCTTGCCTTCTTCAGGTCTATCATGTCGGCGCACATCTGGTTCTCCTGACGTCGAATGTGCTGGTTTAATTCCTGGATAAAAGCTGCAATTGATCTATCCTTTCTGGTGCTGATCATCTCCCAGTGCTCATCTCGGCGCCCACAAATCTGGTAGATAGTATCCTTGAGATCATTGCGGTAGACTTCTCCAATGCGTCCCATGGCGATGTGAGCTGCCATGCTCTTTCCTAGACTCCAAGTTGGTGCATCAAAAGAAAACTCTATGGGCTCAGTGACTGGCATGAACGTCCTTCCTGGAACTTGAACTTGAATCATCCAGCGCTCTTCTTCAGGTAAAGTGGCATTGTAGGTTCCGGTGAAGCTTGGTACTCCTATGTTCAGGTATCTAGTGACTTCCTTCAAGTGACGTCCAAAGGGTGTATCTTCATCCGGTTGCGTGAACTTGTTCCTTGCATCCGCCATCCTAAAGAGTAGAAAAGATGAGAGGTCAGAAGAGAAGAGAGTGAATAGTGATCTAGGTCTTTAGCTTAGTGGTCGTGTCCTACAGTCAGCGTGTGCTCTGATACCATCTTTGTAGCGACCAGACCTCAAACAGGTCCATCTCTGTGCTCAGGTGTCATCCCTGGATCAGTAATGCTGACACCACACAGTACTTGAAGGATTTATAACAGAGTAGCAATCACACACTTATTACATCGAGTGTCTCAAAAGAACTTATTACAATAAATATGGCTTAAGGCCATCTAATAACGATAACAGCGGAAGGCTTGGAAGATAAGTGAGTCCATCAACTCCAACGGCATCACTGAGTATAGAACCACGACCTAAAACTCCTTAATCATCGTCTGAAAATCTGCAACATTAACGTTGCAGCCCGAAAACGGGTCAGCACATGGAATATGCTGGCAAAGTAACACATAGAGAGTAATGGAATGAAACAGCTATACTATATGCATATTTGGCTGGTGGAAAGCTCTATGGTTACAGTTTTGCGTAAAGCCAATTTTTCCCTACTGCAAAGGAATAAATTTTATTTAACTATCATGGTGGTTGTTAAACATTGAGAATGGTTGACAGCATTCTCAATCCCAATTAAATCATCATTAACAAAACCCAACAAAATTAATTTAGAGTAACATGTTGAGATTCACATGATAATCCAAGTACTAGATACTCAAGATGTCCATAACCGGGGACACGGCTAACCATGATTAGTTTATACACTCTGCAGAGGTTTGCGCACTTTTCCCCACAAGACTCGATCGCCTCCGTTTGGTTTCTCGCACTACATGGTGTTTGAGAAGACGGATGACCGAGACATAGTCTTTCAGAAGCGCTAGCACCTTACGATGGATAGACCGTTACACCTACTTTCCCCTACATCTGCTAGTCTACCCTGTAAGAGTTCGCACGACTTAATCAACTATGCTAGAGCCCATAATAGCTTGTGGCTGCACACGGAAGTTTCTAGTATGAAAATCTCATGATCCCTTTGGGCCTGGGTGGCGGTCCATAAAGAAAAACAGGCAATCCTGGAATACCCAGGTACCTCAATCCACCCAGATGTGTGTTTAAGTTGCCACCTTAGATAAACCATTAATTAACAAACTCACATCTGTCATGGATATCACTCACCCAATCCACGTCTACTAGCATAGCATGGCATAATAGGCAAACGTAGAAGTAACTCCCAAAGGTTTGATGATAATAAACAGGTAATAGGTACTACCTCAACTACTTCCCATCCCACAATTTAATTAGATCCAATCATGCAATGTTTGAGGATTGATCTAATGCAATAAAATTGAAGGTATGATCAAAGTGTTACTTGCCTTGCTGATGATCAGCAAGCTAATAATCACCCTCCTTCCCCTCGTGTAGTTCGCGAAATTTGCAGTATGGATCACAAGTGTTACTTGCTCCTCTGGCCGATAACGATCTTGGATGAATCCGTAGTGAAGAATCTAGAGAAATAGATTCGATTGATGATTCTACTAGCGAGGAAGCAAAGAACCGTGCGGTATACTCAAGTTTTCCACTGGAGTAGTACTCGACGGAGGAGCACGAAACACGAACAGCCACAGCCCAGTGCCATATGGCGATAAAAATGATCTAATTTGCTAGTCATCTCATTGTTAGCATTGTTCTATTCATTCCCTCAAAAAAACATTGTTCTATTCATGCCTCGCAGAGAACGTGACACGTGCGGCGAAACACCCGAAGCAAAAGATGAAACACAGGAGCAAAAGAAGAAGGAAGATTATCACCCCAAATGATCTAATTCGCCGGAGTCGTAACTGCTTCTTCATCGCCTCCACGACCTCCATCTCCTTGCGCGTCTCCTCCGCCATCTTCATCATTGTGTCCATGACGCGGCATTTCTCGACGCGAGCCTTCATCATCTGTTCCACGGCCATATTACGTACCTTGACAGCAGCCGGGTGCTCGATGCGGAGCTTCGCCAACTCTTCCTTCTGTTCCATGGCATGAGGGCCTGCAGCATCTTCATCGAGGAACTACTATTCTCATGCAGCTTCTTCCAGCCGGCGTTCTTCTCCTTCAACAGGTCGATCTCGTGGCAGAGCTCGCATTGTCCTCCTGAAGTCGCAGGATTGCCGCGTCGTTCTCCGATGCAATGCTCTTCTTCAGCAGCATCACCACCAAGTCGCGCAACCCCCCCCTGCCGGTATGTATTGGTCGGTAATCAAATCGAGCAACGAAAGTCAAACGGCAAAAAAACAACTTCGTTCTACTATCTGGATCTAGGCAATTTTACAGAAGCAAAAACTTGTTTAAGTTGGTTAAACGGATAGAGGGTTTCGAGACGAAACTCCAGGCGCTTGAATCGCCTGATTCCGATAAACGAGCGAAAAGTTATACTAAAACGAAAATCGGATCAGAAATCGCGATCAGAAAATCGCAGATTTAATCCAAGAAAAGAAAAAAAAACGACGAACGTTCGCTAGAACGAACGAACGAACGCTCGCTATTTAAATAAATCGGAAAAACCGATCTATTTAAAAAAACCGAAACTAAAAAAAAATGAACAAAACCGTCGAAAAAACCGAACGGTTTTTGGGAAAACCGGCGACTGAAAAAAAAACTACCTCCGGCAACTCCGGCGACGGATCCGGCGGGCGGCGGCGGTGCTCCGGCGGCGGCGGCGGTCGGCGGCGGCGCTGGGGCGGCGGCGCGGGGCGGCGACGGCGGCGGAAGGCGGGGCGGCGGCGGCGGCGCTAGGGTTTGGGAGTTCCCGGGCTGGGCTCCCGGCTTATAAAGCCTGGACGGGCCTAGTGTCCGGGTCGGACACGGCCCGTATGTCGGTTGCGTTTTTTTAAAAAATATTTCGCGTAGAAAAACAAATAAAAGAAATACTAAACGGACTCCAAAAATCCCGAAATAAATTTTCCCCGACTTCTAAAATCAAGCCGGACAAAGTGAACATTTATTTGGGGCCTAAATGCAAATTTGAAAAACTCACATTTTTCCTAAATTCAAATAAAATAACACAAAACTCCGAAATAAAATCTTATTTGATTTTGTTATTATATCCTCAATATTTCTTTATTTTGGGAAAGTCATTTTATTCCCTCTCTCATATTTTTGTAATAGAAATAATTGATGATAAAATAATAAAATCAAATGATCCTATTCTCAAAATTTGAGAAAACTCAAATATGAAAATAACGAAATCCCCAACTCTCTCCGTGGGTCCTTGAGTTGCGTATAATTTCTAGGATCAAACCAAAAGCAAATAAAGTATGGTATGCAATCCCAACGATGACCTCGCGCGCGAACGACAACTGCGTGAGCATCGCCGCGCCAACGGACTCTGCTTCAAATGCGGCGATCGCTACTCACGCGACCATCGATGCAAGCCGGCCACACAACTGCTTACGATCCAAGTTGGCGACTATGGGGAAGTGCTTACTGACGACGCGGTGCACGCCCTGGACTTGCTCGACGCCCCGGTGGAGCAGGATCCCGCGCCTGAGTGCTGCGTGCTCTCCACCCATGCGGTCGCCGGTACCGAGTCGCCGCGCACCATCCGTCTGCGCGCACTCGTCGGCAATCAAGTCATGTTGCTTCTGGTGGACTCGGGGAGCACGCACAGCTTCGTCTCCCAAGGCGTTCGCCGTGCGCGTGCACGCTCCAACCGTTCCAGTGCCCGCAGTGGAGGTCCGTGTGGCCAACGGCGAGCGCATGACCTGCAACAGCATGGTGCAAGGGCTGAACTGGTGGATTCAGGGCCACACCTTCACCACTAACATGCGGCAACTGGAGTTGGGCGTACGAAGGCGTGCTCGGTATGGACTGGCTGGAGCAGTTCAGCCCGATGAGTTGCCACTGGCTCGACAAGACGCTGACCTTCGAGCACCACGACGCCATGATCACCCTACAAGGTGTTCGACCGAAGCAGCACGAGCGGTGGAGGAAATCGAACCAGACCAATTGCGCAAATGGCAAGCCGACAACGACATTGGTACATGTGTTGGAAATATGCCCTAGAGGCAATAATAAATTAGTTATTATTATATTTCCTTGTTCATGATAATCGTTTATTATCCATGCTAGAATTGTATTGATAGGAAACTCAGATACATGTGTGGATACATAGACAACACCATGTCCCTAGTAAGCCTCTAGTTGACTAGCTCGTTGATCAATAGATGGTTACGGTTTCCTGACCATGGACATTGGATGTCATTGATAACGGGATCACATCATTAGGAGAATGATGTGATGGACAAAGACCCAATCCTAAGCCTAGCACAAGATCATGTAGTTCGTATGCTAAAGCTTTTCTAATGTCAAGTATCATTTCCTTAGACCATGAGATTGTGCAACTCCCGGATACCGTAGGAGTGCTTTGGGTGTACCAAACGTCACAACGTAACTGGGTGACTATAAAGGTGCACTACGGGTATCTCCGAAAGTGTCTGTTGGGTTGGCACAAATCGAGACTGGGATTTGTCACTCCGTGTAAACGGAGAGGTATCTCTGGGCCCACTCGGTAGGACATCATCATAATGTGCACAATGTGATCAAGGAGTTTATCACGGGATGATGTGTTACGGAACAAGTAAAGAGACTTGCCGGTAACGAGATTGAAAAAGGTATCGGGATACCGACGATCGAATCTCGGGCAAGTATCGTACCGCTAGACAAAGGGAATTGTATACGGGATTGATTAAGTCCTTGACATCGTGGTTCATCCGATGAGATCATCGTGGAACATGTGGGGAGCCAACATTGGGTATCCAGATCCCTCTGTGGTTATTGACCGGAGAGTCATCTCGGTTCATGTCTGCATGTGTCTCCGAACCCGTAGGGTCTACACACTTAGGTCGGTGACGCTAGGGTTATAGAGATATTAGTATGCGGGTAACCCGAAAGTTGTTCGGAGTCCCGGATGAGATCCCGGACGTCCACGAGGAGTTCCGGAATGGTCCGGAGGTAAAGAATTATATTATGGAAGTGCTATTTCGGCCACGGGACAAAGTTTCGGGGTACCGTAAGTACCGGGGGGACCACCGGGAGGGTCCCGGGGGTCCACCGGGGGGGGGCCACCTGCCCCGGGGGGGCACATGGGCTGTAGGGGGTGCGCCTTGGCCTATATGGGCCAAGGGGACCAGCCCCAAGAGGCCCATGCGCCAAGAGAAAGGGAAAGGAAGAGTCCTAAAGGGGGAAGGCACCTCCTAGGTGCCTTGGGGGATGGACTCCTTCCTTGGCGCACCTTCCTTGGGAGGAGGGCAAGGCTGCGCCCCCCCTCTCCCTTGGCCCTATATTATAGTGGGGAAGGAGGGCCAAAACACCAAAGCCCTGGCGCCTCCCTCTCCCTCCCATGACACATCTCCCTCCTCCCGCAGCGCTTGGCGAAGCCCTGTTGGAATCCCGCTACTTCCACCACCACGCCGTCGTGCTGCTGGATCTCCATCAACCTCTCCTCCCCCCTTGCTGGATCAAGAAGGAGGAGACGTCGCTGCTCCGTACTGTGTGTTGAACGCGGAGGTGCTGTCCGTTCGGCGCTAGGATCATCGGTGATTTGGATCACGACGAGTACGACTCCATCAACCCCGTTCTCTTGAACGCTTCCGCGCGCGATCTACAAGGGTATGTAGATCCACTCCTCCCTCGTTGCTAGATGACTCCATAGATAGATCTTGGTGACACGTAGGAAAATTTTGAATTTATGCTACGTTCCCCAACAGTGGTATCAGAGCTAGGTCTATGCGTAGTTTCTATGCACGAGTAGAACACAAAGTAGTTGTGGGCGTTGATTTTGTTCAATATGCTTACCGTTACTAGTCCAATCTTGATTCGGTGGCATTGTGGGATGAAGCGGCCCGACCGACCTTACACGTACTCTTACGTGAGACTGGTTCCGACTGACATGCACTAGTTGCATAAGGTGGCTAGCGGGTGTCTGTCTCTCCCACTTTAGTCGGATCGGATTCGATGAAAAGGGTCCTTATGAAGGGTAAATAGCAATTGGCATATCATGTTGTGGTTTTTGCGTAGGTAAGAAACGTTCTTGCTAGAAACCCATAGCAGCCACGTAAAACATGCAAACAACAATTAGAGGACGTCTAACTTGTTTTTGCAGGGTATGCTATGTGATGTGATATGGCCAAAAGGATGTGATGAATGATATATGTGATGTATGAGATTGATCATGTTCTTGTAATAGGAATCACGACTTGCATGTCGATGAGTATGACAACCGGCAGGAGCCATAGGAGTTGTCTTAATTTATTTATGACCTGCGTGTCAACATAAACGTCATGTAATTACTTTACTTTATTGCTAACCGTTA
>NW_024113101.1:0-13716 GCF_003073215.2 Triticum urartu | reverse complement strand
TTTGAATTATACACATTAAATGCGCAGAAACTCAATTAATGTATAAAAAAGGCCAAATGAACACGGAATAATTCCAAAATTTAGCGTGATACTTCTATTTGGCCTAATCTGCCTGTGTAAAAAAATTAAGGCGGGAGAAGGCAGTGTACCTACATCGTGTCGCACACGGAGGTGACACGTTCCCTCTCGGAACTAGGAGCCTTCTTGAGGGAAGCTCCGGTTTGCAAGAAGCTTACACAAAAGCTTGTCCCAATTCAGCCAAAAAATTACTGCAGCATGTTGGTGCCATGTCATGACACCATGCCAAGTTTCATGATTTTCAGTCGTGTTTTTGGATTTACAGGAATTAAAAACTAAGTTTCTCAATCATTCCGGCCGAGCCACGACACCCAGATGTTTGAATTTTATTCCCATTTCTTGCATGGGACTTATAAATTCACCCAAAGATACACATGTGATTTTTTTAGCAAACTTTGGTGCATTTGAGCATGTGCTTGTAGTTAAAATTCGAATTATGCACATTAAATGCCAAGAAACTGAATTAATGCATAAAAATGCCAAACGAACCTGGAATAATTCCAAATTTAAACACGACACTCATGTACTAGTTGCATGTTCACTGTACGTAAATGTTCTAGCAATTCAAACACCATCCTTTCCCTCTGTAACACCATTTTGCCTTTCAAAACATAATGATAAAATGAGGTATACCACAAACAGTTTACTAGACAGAATCGTGCGGGATGCGATATAAAATATCTTGGCGCACCGTCTTGTCTGGCTTACGCAGGAAGCTTCATCGTCTACAGTCCACCGCCCCCGCTTGAACCACACTTGTGCGGCAGTTTCTCGCGGCACCGAGCGAAAAAAAAATTGCCATCACGGAAATATCTATCTCCCTGCCCCCTCCCTCCTACCAAAAGCCACATTTCCACTTTTCCTCCTTGCTTTCCAAGTTCAAACCTTCACTACTGCTTACTAGCAGCTTAGCCTCCTCACCGGTGACCCTTCTTCTTGTAGCGCCGCCTCCTCGCCGGCAACCCTTCTTCTTGCAGTGCGGCCTCCTCGCCGGAGACCCTTCTTCTTGCAGTGCCACCTCCTTGCTAGCAACCCTTCTTCTTGCTGCGCAGCCTCCTCACCGCCAACCTTTCTTCTTGCTGCGCGGCCTCGTCGATATGGTTAGGTAATCAACACCCCACCCACACCATCCTCCTCCTTTCCCGTCCCACATGCCCCGACTGACGGAGCGACACCTTCCGCCGAAATCACTACCCCCTCCTCCAATTAAGCGCCACCCACAGCCATTTTACACGCAGTATAACATGGAGCTGAGTAGTATGCGGCCGCACGCGCGAACGAGGTAGCTATGGCTGACATGTGTGTCGACCGCCAGATCTTGGAGGAGCACCTCGTCTTCGAGGCCATCCTCGACACTGCCGCACTATTGTCTACTTTAAAATGCAGTTCATGATGTTTTCTCGAGGCCACCGCCAGTGCCTTATAGTGATTTGTCCTCTGTAATGTTAATATGCAATCTGATGTTCAGTTAACAGCTTGGTCCACTAAAATGTAATGTTGGGTTAACACTTTGGTCCAACAATTGCTACATTTTGTAGTACTGTTCTCAAGCATTCTTTGTTTTGTTAACTGTCTTATCTTCTCGTACATGCTTCTATTCTGCAATGTCGTGCTCAATTAACTATTTTGGTTTATTTGGTATGATGTCCATTTAATTGTTTGGTTCAGTGCTGCAATTTGATTTTCATTTGTTGTGGGTACAGTTTTGTATTGTTATGCATGTGACACCAAGCGAATTTGGCTGTACTCAATACATATTCTACTGATAGTATGGCAACTCTCAGTTAACCTGATCAAGATCTTCCTTATGTGTGTTGTAGGGAAACAATGGGAGACACTGCGGCTTACCATCGAGGTTTGTTCAATCAGGGTCCTTTGGCTAGTAGCACATTATTGTGTAGTTGCAGAAATCATTCTAATATTTAGGTTTCTTACAATTTGGTCTTGCACATGTAGGTCCTGCTGTTAGAGGCTTAGACCCACTGTTCGACCCATTTTGCATATGGGGAAATGAGATGTCCATGAATATCAGTCAAGTCAAGAAACTCAGAAAGATTGTTAGGATGAAGAAACTTGGGACGAATAACAGCAAGATCTTTGTTTGCACAATGAAGAAGACAGCAGTCAACTATAGGATGGTACCTACTCTTTTACCTTGTTTTTACCCCTTGCTCCATTTGAAAATTTACAACAACGATTTATGCATAGCTTTGTTTTCAGTACTTTCCAAAGCAGTTCACCGATGATTACCTCCCAAACCACATGCATGGTCAAGAGGCGAGGAAGGTATTCATTCAACACCCACGGTACAAATATTGAAGTCTTGCTGAAGAGAACGCAGGTTGGGCAGGCAATTATCCATAGCCATTGGCCTAAAGTTGCAAGGACATTCAACATCACTGAAGGCTCAATATTTTCCATCCGCTTCTACAGTTTCCCAGATGAGATTCATCTGTCTATTTATCGTGTATGATGCTACTTTCCAAAGGTTTTTGATGTTGCATGTGAAACTTGGTACTGTTGTGTAATGGCATAACTGAGTGCTGAAGCTATTTGATGTAACTTGATTATGAAATCCTGGTTGCTTTTATACGGATATGAAATATCTTGTGTATTTTATAAGAAATATTAGTTTGATTAGTACATGGATTATCAATAATAGGCTAATTACCCTACTTATTGTGGTTTTCTATTGCAAACGGTTACTCAGACAACACTGTGGGCGATGAACTCAAATAACCCGCACGGTTTCTAGAAAGTAGGCATGTTCGATCAACTAACAATCACACACAGCCTCCGGCAGCGAACTGATTGCATTAGGCCACCTTGCACAAACGTTTCCACACAAAGACTGTGTGGGATGTACATACCTACAGAAATGATTTTCTAGGATTCACCGTGTGGGATGTACATACCTACGGAAATGATTTCTGGGATTCACCGTGTGGGATGTGCATACCTACGGAAATGATTTCTGGGATTCACCGTGTGGGATGTACATACCTACGGAAATGATTTCTGGGATTCATCGTGTGGGATGTACATACCTACGGAAATGATTTCTGGGATTCACCGTGTGGCATGTACATACCTATGGAAATTATTAGGTTTCCATGCCTCGCCCGATCGCACACGGCCCCAGCCTGGGTCCCACGAGGGCCTATCCCTGATGATTTATGGGTCGTGTGGGAAGGACCCCCCTATCACCCACACTCACTTGGCGATGGTTCCAAATGCCGTCGTAGAAGGGGGTTTAAACAATTTGTTTAGGACATCGTTGTACCAGTGCAAGACCAACAGGACGGTAGGACGGAGGTCATCGCGGAGGCCACGGCGGCGTCACCACCAGAGCCTTTGGCAGGCGAAGACCACCTTTTGTCAGGATAACTTATACTAGTTGTCTCCCTTCAAAATTGGCCATTATGGGATCCCTTCCCGCCTAACATTTGGGTAGAGGACCAGGGCCTCTATAAATAGGACTAGCCACCACCTTAGTCAGGGATCGGCTCATCAAGGATGGGCTCATCTTGGATCGGATCCACTCCACCAAGGCCATCTCACCAGCTCATCGAGCTCAAGAACACCTCTCCTCAGGAGGCTGTTCATCCATTGTACTAGTTCATCCTTAGCCGACGAGGTAATCCACCACACAACACTAGAGTAAGGTATTACACCACAATGGTGGCCCGAAGCAGTATAAACCCCCGAGTCTCTTGTTCCTTGGGTTCGGCGAGTTAGGCCTTGAGATTGTTGCGAGAGCGAGCTAGGAAGAGAGAGATCTTCATGCGCACCCCAGAGTTCGAACTTCAAGGGTTTGCCGGAACACAGAATCCGACAGAAGGAGATCTCATCTCCGGTGGAAATGGATTCGCCGTCACGGAGCAAACGAGCATACAAAGTTACCTTGTCCTCATCACGGAGAGCCAGACGCCCTGTCGAGGAGAGGGATACCATCCCTACATGAAGGGATATTTTGGCCATTCACATATCAGTGTGGAAGCTGGCTGCCCAAGGTGTAGAAAAGCGGCCGCGACGAGATCTGCACGGGCAAACACCAAATCATTCTGAGACATGGTGACCGAAGGGAAGCAGGAGAATGGGACTTACTAGCAGAGGTGGAAGTCACCGCGAGGAGGGGCGGCCGGCCGGGCGGCGGTGGTGGAGGTCAGATCATCATGATAGTCGATCCGTCAATTTTGCCCTCTATAGCAGGGTAATTCATGATAATGGTAAATCCCCACTCATCATTCATGGATATTGATCTTGAAAGAAATTTTTTACAAAAGCGTTTTGTAAAAAAGGAAGAGTTGATCTTGTGAAATTTCCATTTTAGTAGCAATACTAAAAGTATAAATGGATTAAATGACGAGTGTTATTTATATAACAAACAAGACTATTTTTGACAGAGGGTTCAAAAGGGATGTATATAAGATACAATTAAAAGATTTTGTCACGAATATCGTAATGCAAGTTATGAGTATGATTTGAAATAATGTATCAAATAGCTAGAATTTGATAAAATAATTGGAGAATTTGGAGTTTATTAAGAAGCTTCTAGATACAAGAACTTTAGTGGGAACTCTATGAAATTTTAGATTTTTTGTATGTATGACATATCACTTGATCAAAAATAATAATAGCACAAAAGATTAATAATCATGTTTTTAAAAAGACTTAGAATTATTGATGAAAATCTATAGAGATAGATTGAAAACATCTAATTATGTTAAGACATGTACTATGAACAAGTTTTAAAGAAGTTTAAAAAGGGGAAAATTGTTTCTCAAAAAGGTCACGTAGCATAGGAATGTGCAAAATCAATAGTTAATAAGCATGTGTCGATAAATAGTTCAATTTACTTCACAGATTGAATTCATATCATATGTTATTGAATGTACAAGGTCATATGTTTCATAAATACTAATCAATAAGAATAAATACCATGGTGATTCTAGTAAAAATTCACTAGGGTTATTACTTCAAGATTGAGTACGTCAATTGGACAAAGGTTTTGGCTTCTTGTCCTTAGAGGAAATGAAGAGATTGTTGTAAGTAGTTGCGCAAAGTATTTCGTGTAAAGGTCACACAAAGACAACTTCATGGATTAAATAACACTAGTAGAAAAAGGGCCTAATGTGAAGCACATTAGTCCCGGTTTGTAACAGAACCGGCACTAATGTGATCATTACTGCCGGTTCCAACGGCTAGGGGGCGGAGCTCATTACTACCGGTTCGTGGCGAACCTTTAGTACCGGCTCATGCCACGAACTGGTACTGAATGGTTTTGGCAGGCTATGGTCAGGCTGGGGCCCCACTAGCACCTTTAGTACTGGTTCATGCCACAAACCGGTACTAGAGGTTTCTAGTTGATTCATTCTACGGCGGTTTTTAGTCCCACCTCGCTCATCTAACAGAGTTTTTACCACCTTAATATGTTACTTCTCAAACTATCACAACCACTAGGTGTTCATTGAACTCTATGTGTAGAATTTATGGCCACAATATGAGTCTTCTCCGGTTTCTAAACCGGTGAGGACTCATATTGACAATTAATATTGTACACAAAAAGTCATTGATGATCAATGTATTTTTGATGTATTTCTCTGTAGCAGTAGCGCGTTTTGGCTGAAAGACGGTACTGATCAATGTATTTTTGATGTATATTTTTGCATGTTTACACAATCTCTTTCGAAGTATCAGGGTTTATAAGCCCTGAGTACAGAGACGATAAAGGAGAGGCCCAATGTTCACCTGCATGTTGCTTAGCTTCAGTATGCACGATTCAAGGCCACGTCATCAACTTTCAACCCTTTCTGGCATAATTTGCTATTTTTCATTCATTTACTGATTTGTTTTGAGAGCTAAATGACCGTGAAATTGAAAATCACTACCAAATTAACTCTGAAAAAGGTTGAAACTTGGCATGGTATCATCATTTCACCCACATAGCATGTGCAAAAAAGTACATAGGGTTATGGCAAAAACTAGATGCACTTCGTGTACAAACTGGACAATCTCTTCCAAAGTATCAGGGTTTCGGATAAAAAAAACTTATCTATTACACTGGCACTTCATTTTTTTTAACTTATTACAACTACAGACTATTTTGCATTCAATATGTACCATTCAAGGCCACGTCATCAACTTCCAACCCTTTTAGGCATCATTTGCTATTTTTCATTCATTTACCCTTTTGTTTTGAGAGCTAAATAACCATAAAATTGAAAAGCACTACAAAATGAACTCTGAAAAGGTTGAAACTTGGCATGGTATCATCATTTCACCCACATAGCATGTGCAAAAAATTAGATAGTGTTACGGCAAAAACTGGATGCACTTCGTGTACAAACTGGACAATCTCTTTCGAAGTATCAGGGTTTCGGACGAAAAAACTCATCTGTTACAACGGCACATCATTTTTTTAAACTCATTACAACTCTAGACTTTTTTGCATTCAGTATGCACGATTCAAGGCAACGTCATCAACTTTCGACCCTTTCTGGCATCATTTGCTATTTTTCATTCATTTACTGATTTGTTTTAGAGCTATATTGTCGTGAAATTGAAAAGCACTACAGAATGAACTCTGAAAAGGTTGAAACTTGGCATGGTATCTTCATTTCACCCACATAGAATGTGCAAAAAAGTAGAGAGGGTTACGGCAAAAACTGGATGCACTTCGTGTACAAACTAGACAATCTCTTTCGAAGTATCCGGGTTTCAAACGAAAAAAATCATCTGTTACACCGGAACTTCTTTTTTAAAACTTATTACAACTCCATACTTTTTTGCATTCAGTATGCACCATTCAAGGCCACGTCATCAACTTTTAACCCTTTCTGGCATCATTTGCTATTTTTCATTCATTTACTTATTTGTTTTGAGAGCTAAATGACCGTGAAATTGAAAAACACTACAAATTGAATTGTGAAAAGGTTTAAACTTGGCATGGTATCATGATTTCACCCACATAGCATGTGCAAAATATATAGAGGGTTATGGCAAAAACTGGAAGCACTTCGAGTACAAACTGGACAATCTCTTTCGAAGTATCTGGGGTTCGGATGAAAAAACTCATCTGTTACACTGGCACTTCATTTTTTTAACTTATTAGAACTCCGGACTTTTTATGAATTTGGTATGCATGATTCAAGGCCACGTCATCAACTTTCAACCCTTTCTGGCATCATTTGCTATTTTTCATTCATTTACTGATTTGTTTTGAGAGCTAAATGACCGTGAAATTGAAAAACACTACAAAATAACTATGAAAAGGTTGAAACTTGGCATGGTATCATCATTTCACCCACATAGCATGTGCAAAAAAGTAGAGAGGGTTACGGTGAATACTGGATGCACTTCGTGTACAAACTGGACAATCTCTTTCGAAGTATCAGGTTTTCGGACGAAAAAACTCATCTGTTACACCGACACTGCATTTTTTAAACTTATTACAACTCCACACTTTTTTTGCGTTCAGTATGCACCATTCAATGCCATGTCATCAACTTTCAACCCTTTCTGGCATCATTTGCTATTTTTCATGCATTTACTGATTTGTTGTGAGAGCTAAATGACCATGAAATTGAAAGGCACTACAAAATGAACTGTGAAAAGGTTGAAACTTGGCATGGTATCATCATTTCACACACATAGCATGTGCAAAAAAGTAGAGAGGGTTACGGCAAAAACTGGATGCACTTCATGTACAAACTAGACAATCTCTTTCGAAGTATCAGGGATTCGAATGAAAAAATTCATATGTTACACCTGCACTTCATTTTTTAAAACTTATTACAACTCCGTAATTTTTTGCATCCAGTATGCACCATTCAAGGCCACGTCATCAACTTTCAACCCTTTCTGGCATCATTTGCTCATTTTCATTCATTTACTGATTTGTTTTGAGAGCTAAATGACCGTGAAATTGAAAAACACTAAAAAATGAACTATGAAAAGGTTTAAACTTGGCATGGTATCATGATTTCACACACATAACATGTGCAAAAAAATAGAGAGGGTTATGGTAAAAAACTGGAAGCACTTCGTGTACAAACTGGAGAATCTCTTTCGAAGTATCTCGGGTTCGGATGAAAAAACTCATCTGTTACACCGGCACTTCATTTTTTTAACTTATTACTACTTCGGACTTTTTATGCATTCAGTATGCACGATTCAAGGCCACATCATCAACTTTCAACCCTTTCTGGCATCATTTGCTGTTTTTCATTCATTTACTGATTTGTTTTGAGAGGTAAATGATCATGAAATTAAAAAGCACTACAAAATAACTCTGAAAAGGTTGAAACTTGGCATGGTATCATCATTTCACCCACATAGCATGTGCAAAAAAGTAGAGAGGGTTACGACGACAACTGGATGCACTTCGTGTACAAACTTGACAATCTCTTTCGAAGTATAAGGGTTTCGAACGAAAAAACACATCTGTTACAACGGCACTTCATTTTTGAAAAATATTTACAACTCCAAACATTTTTTGCGTTCAGTATGCACGATTCAAGGCAACGTCATCAACTTTCAACCCTTTCTAGCAACATTTGCTATTTTCATTAATTTACGTATTTGTTTTTAGAACTAAATGACCATGAAATTGAAAAGCACTACAAAACAAACTCAGAAAAGGTTGAAACTTGGCATGGTATCATCACTTCACCCACATAGCATGTGCAAAAAAGTAGAGAGGGTTACGGCAAAAACTGGATGCCCTTCGTGTACAATCTGGACAATCTCTTTCGAAGTATCATGGTTTCGGATTAAAAAATTCATCTGTTACACTGGCACTTCATTTTTTAAACTTATTACAACTCCGTACTTTTTTGCATTCAGTATGCACCATTCAAGCCCACGTCATCAGCTTTCAACCCTTTCTGGCATCATTTGCTCATTTTCATTCATTTACTGATTTGTTTTGAGAGCTAAATGACCGTGGAATTGAAAAACACTACAAAATGAATTGTGAAAAGGTTTAAACTTGGCATGGTATCATGATTTCACCCACATAGCATGTGCAAAAAAATAGAGAGGGTTATGGAAAAAACTGGAAGCACTTCGTGTACAAACTGGACAATCTCGTTTGAAGTATCTGGGGTTCGGATGATAAAACTCATCTGTTACACCGGTACTTCATTTTTTTAACTTATTACAACTCCGGACTTTTTATGCATTCGATATGCACGATTCAAGGCCATGTCATCAACTTTCAACCCTTTCTGTCATCATTTGCGATTTTTCATTCATTTACTGATTTGTTTTGAGAGCTAAATGACCGTGAAATTGAAAAGCACTATAAAATAACTCTGAAAAGGTTGAAACTTGGCATGGTATCATCATTTCACCCACATAGCAGGTGCGAAAAAGTAAATAGGGTTACGGTAAAAACTGGATGCACTTCGTGTACAAACTGGACAATCTCTTCCGAAGTATCAGTTCTTCTGACGAAAAAACTCATAGGTTACACCGACACTTCATTTTTTAAACTTATTACAACTCCGCCCTTTTTGCGTTCAGTATGCACCATTCAAAGCCACGTCATCAAATTTCAACCCTTTCTGGCATCATTTGCTATTTTTCATGCATTTACTGATTTGTTGTGAGAGCTAAATGAGCATGAAATTGAAAAGCACTACAAAATGAACTCTGAAAAGGTTGAAACTTGGCATGGTATCATCATTTCACCCACATGGCATGTGCAAAAAAGTAGAGAGGGTTACCGCAAAAACTGGATGCACTTCATGAACAAACTGGACAATCTCTTTCGAAGTATCAGGGTTTCGGACAAAAAACACATCTGTTACAATGGCACTTCATTTTTTAAATTTATTACAACCCCGGACATTTTTTGCGTTCAGTATGCACGATTGAAGGCAACGTCATCAACTTTCAACCCTTTCTGTCATCATTTGCTATTTTTCATTCATTTACTGATTTGTTTTTAGAGCTCAATGACCGTGAAATTGAAAAGCGGTACAAAACGAACTCTGAAAAGGTTGAAACTTGGCATGGTATCATCATTTCACCCACATAGCATGTGCAAAAATGTAGAGAGGGTTACGGCAAAAATTGGATGCACTTCGTGTACAATCTGGACAATCTCTTTTGAACTATCAGGGTTTCGGACGAAAAAATTCATCTGCTACACCGGCACTTCATTTTTTAAAAGTTATTACAACTCCTTACTTTTTTGCATTCATTATGCACCATTCAAGGCCAAGTCATCAATTTTCAACCCTTTCTGGCATCATTTTCTCATTTTCATTCATTTAGTGATTTGTTTTGAGACCTAAATAACCGTCAAATTCAAAAAACACTACAAAATGAACTGTGAAAAGGTTTAAACTTGGCATGGTATCATGATTTCACCCACATAGCATGTGCGAAAAAATAGAGAGGGTTATGACAAAAACTGGAAGCACTTCGTGTACAAACTGGACAATCTCCTTTGAAGTATCTGGGGTTCAGATGAGAAAACTCATCTGTTACACCGGCACTTCATTTTTTTTAACTTATTACAACTTCGGAATTTTTGTGCATTCAGTATGCACGATTCAAGGCCACATCATCAACTTTCAACCCTTTCTGGCATCATTTGCTATTTTTCATTCATTTACTGATTTGTTTTGAGAGCTAAATGATCGTGAAATTGAAAAGCACTACAAAATAACTCTTAAAAGGTTGAAACTTGGCATGGTATCATTATTTCACCCACATAGCATGTGCAAAAAATTAGAGAGGGTTACAGCGAAAACTGGATGCACTTCGTGTACAAACTGGACAATCTCTTTCGAAGTATCAGGGTTTCAGACGAAAAAAATCATCTGTTACACCGACACTTCCTTTTTTAAACTTATTACAACTCCGAACTTTTTTGCGTTGAGTATGCACCATTCAAGGCCACATCATCAACTTTCAACCCTTTCTGGCATCATTTGCTATTTTTTATGCATCTACTGATTTGTTGTGAGAGCTAAATGACCATGAAATTGAAAAGCACTACAAAATGAACTCTGAAAAGTTTGAAACTTGGCATGGTATCATCATTTCACCCACATAGCATATGCAAAAAAGTAGAGAGGGTTACGACAAAAACTGGATGCACTTCGTGTACAAACTAGACAATCTCTTTTGAAGTATGAGGGTTTCTGACGAAAAAACACACCTGTTACAACGGCACTTCATTTTTTTAATTTATTACAACTCCGAACTTTTTTGCGTTCAGTATGCATGATTCAAGGCAACGTCATCCACTTTCAACCCTTTCTGGCATCATTTGCTATTTTTCATTCATTTACTGATTTGTTTTTAGAGCTAAATGACCGGGAAATTGAAAAGCAGTACAAAACAAACTGTGAAAAGGTTGAAACTTGGCATGGTATCATCATTTCACACACATAGCATGTGCAAAAAAGTAGACAGGATTACGACAAAAACTGGATGCACTTCGTGTACAATCTGGACAATCTCTTTCGGAGTATCAGGGTTTCAAATGAAAAAATTCATATGTTACACCTGCACTTCATTTTTTAAAACTTATTACAACTCCGTAATTTTTTGCATCCAGTATGCACCACTCAAGGCCACGTCATCAACTTTCAACCCTTTTCTGGCATCATTTGCTCATTTTCATTCATTTACTGATTTGTTTTGAGAGCTAAATGACCGTGAAATTGAAAAACACTAAAAAATGAACTGTGAACAGGTTTAAACTTGGCATGGTATCATGATTTCACCCACACAGCCTGTGCAAAAAAATAGAGAGGGTTATGGCAAAAAACTGGAAGCACTTCGTGTACAAACTGGACAATCTCTTTCGAAGTATCTCGGGTTCGGATGAAAAAACTCATCTGTTACACCGGCACTTTATTTTTTTAACTTATTACTACTTCGGACTTTTTATGCATTCAGTATGCACGATTCAAGGCCACATCATCAACTTTCAACCCTTTCTGGCATCATTTGCTGTTTTTCATTCATTTACTGATTTGTTTTGAGAGGTAAATGATCATGAAATTAAAAAGCACTACAAAATAACTCTGAAAAGGTTGAAACTTGGCATGGTATCATCATTTCACCCACATAGCATGTGCAAAAAAGTACAGAGGGTTACGACAAAAACTGGATGCACTTCGTGTACAAACTTGACAATCTCTTTCGAATTATCAGGGTTTCGAACGAAAAAACACATCTGTTACAACAGCACTTCATTTTTTAAAATTATTTACAACTCAGGACATTTTTTGCGTTCAGTATGCACGATTCAAGGCAACGTCATCAACTTTCAACCCTTTCTAGCATCATTTGCTATTTTCATTAATTTACGTATTTGTTTTTAGAACTAAATGACTATGAAATTGAAAAGCACTACAAAACGAACTCAAAAAAGGTTGAAACTTGGCATGGTACCATCACTTCACCCACATAGCATGTGCAAAAAAGTAGAGAGGGTTACGGCAAAAACTGGATGCACTTCGTGTACAATCTGGACAATCTCTTTTGAAGTATCATGGTTTCGGACAAAAAAATTCATCTGTTACACTGGCACTTCATTTTTTAAACTTATTACAACTCCGTACTTTTTTGCATTCAGTATGCACCATTCAAGGCCACGTCATCATCTTTTAACCCTTTCTGGCATCATTTGCTCATTTTCATTCATTTACTGATTTGTTTTGAGAGCTAAATGACCGTGAAATTGAAAAACACTACAAAATGAATTGTGAAAAGGTTTAAACTTGGCATGGTATCATGATTTCACCCACATAGCATGTGCAAAAAAATAGAGAGGGTTATGGAAAAAACTGGAAGCACTTCGTGTACAAACTGGACAATCTCGTTTGAAGTATCTGGGGTTCGGATGATAAAACTCATCTGTTACACCGGTACTTCATTTTTTTAACTTATTACAACTTCAGACTTTTTACGCATTTGGTATGCACGATTCAAGGCCATGTCATCAACTTTCAACCCTTTCTGTCATCATTTGCGATTTTCCATTCATTTACTCATTTGTTTTGAGAGCTAAATGACCGTGAAATTGAAAAGCACTATAAAATAACTCTGAAAAGGTTGAAACTTGGCATGGTATCATCATTTCACCCACATAGCAGGTGCGAAAATGTAAAGAGGGTTACGGTAAAAACTGGATGCACTTCGTGTACAAACTGGACAATCTCTTCCGAAGTATCAGGTTTTCGGACGAAAAAACTCATAGGTTACACCGACACTTCATTTTTTAAACTTATTACAACTCCGCCCTTTTTTGCGTTCAGTATGCACCGTTTAAAGCCACGTCATCAACTTTCAACCCTTTCTGGCATCATTTGCTATTTTTCATGCATTTACTGATTTGTTGTGAGAGCTAAATGATCATGAAATTGAAAAGCACTACAAAATGAACTCTGAAAAGGTTGAAACTTGGCATGGTATCATCATTTCACCCACATGGCATGTGCAAAAAAATAGAGAGGGTTACCGCAAAAACTGGATGCACTTCATGAACAAACTGGACAATCTCTTTCGAAGTATCAGGGTTTCGGACAAAAAACACATCTGTTACAATGGCACTTCATTTTTTAAATTTATTACAACCCCGGACATTTTTTGCGTTCAGTATGCACGATT
>NW_024113100.1:0-95568 GCF_003073215.2 Triticum urartu | reverse complement strand
AGTAGGTGGCATAGCAATAGAAGCAAGACCAATTAATTCATCCTTACTAGGCAATTCTTTTTCATGATGATTTCTACCAAACATGGAAAAAGTAAACTCATGAGACTCATCACCAAAGCTAACACCCACAGTTTGTTTCTTGCAATCTATCTTAGCGTTAACTGTGTTCAAGAAAGGTCTACCAAAGATAATCGGATAGAAGTCATCTTGCAGGGTACCAAGAACAAGAAAATCAGTAGGATACTTTATTTTCCCACACAAGACTTCAACATCTCTAATAATCCCACAAGGTGATATGGTGTCTCTATTAGCAAGTTTAATAGTAACATCTATGTCTTCTAACTCAGCAGGTGCTATGTCCTTTATAATTTCTTGATATAGAGTGTAAGGAATAGCACTCACACTAGCACCCATATCACATAAACCATGATAACAGTGATCTCCTATTTTAACTAAAATAACATGCATGCCAACAACAGGTCTATGTTTATCTTTTCCATCAGGTTTAGCAATTCTAGCAGCTTCTTCACAGAAGTAAATAACATGCACATCCATATCTTCTTCTAAGAGATCTTTAACCATAGAAATGCTAGGTTCTACTTTAATTTGTTCATCAGGTTTAGGTGTTCTAACATAGCTTTTGTTAACCACGGTTGAAACTTTAGCATGCTCCTTTATCCTAACAGGAAAAGGGGGTTTCTCAATATAAGCAGAAGGAACAACTGGATCAACATTATAAAGTATAGTTTCTTCTTTAACTGGTACTGGTTCTATAATTTCTTATTTAATAGGTGGGTGATATTTAAGCCACTTCTCTTTAGGGAGTTCAACATGAGTAGCAAATGATTCACAAAAGGAGGCTACTATCTCAGAGTCAAGTCCATATTTAGTGCTAAACTTTTGAAAAGCGTTAGTATACATAAAAGATTTAACACAATCATACTTAAGTTTAATACCTGACTCTTTACCTTCATCGAGTTCCCAATCTTCAGAGTTGCGTTTAATTCTTTGCAAAAGATCCCATCGGAATTCAATAGTCTTCTTCATAAAAGAACCAGCACAAGAAGTATCAAGCATGGTTTGATCATTACGAGAAAGTCGAGCATAAAAGTCCTGGATAATAATTTCTCTTGAGAGATCATGATTGGATCATGAATATAACATTGACTTAAGCCTCCCCCAAGCTAGAGCGATACTTTCTCCTTCAAAAGGCCAAAAATTATATATATAATTCCGATCATGATGAACTAGATGCATAGGATAAAAATTTTGGTGGAACTCCAATTTCAAACGATTCCAATTCCATGATCCAATATCATCGCATGGCCTATACCATGCCAATGCTTTTACCTTCAAAGATAAAGGGAAAACCTTTCTCATCACCTCATCTTCGGGTAAACCTGCAAGCTTAAACAATCCACAAATTAGTTCCACATATATCAAGTGCATATCTGGATGTTCGGTTCCATCTCCTGCATAAGGATTAGCTAGCAGTTATTCTATCATACCCGAAGGAATTTCATATTCAATATTTTCAGTAGGTGCAGTAGGTTGAGGGGTTGCTAATTGTGGTTCCAGACGAGGCCAAGATAACCTGAACAAACTCCTCAAAGGATTGTTTTCCATAGTAACAAGTGACAATAAATTTCAGCAGACTATATAAATGTTTCCTTACCAAATTCTACTTACCAAAGGCGATTCACTCCCCGGCAACGATGCCAGAAAATAGCCTTGATGACCCACAAGTATAGGGGATCAATTGTATCTCTTTTTTGATAAGTAAGAGTGTCAAACCCAACGAAGAGCAGAAGGAAATGACAAGTAGTTTTCAGTAAGGTGATGTCTGCAAGTGCTGAAACTATAAGTAGCGAGTAGTTTGATAGCAAGATAATTTGTAACGAGCGAGTAACAATAATAGTAACAAGTATGCAGCAAGGTAACCCAATCCTTTTGAGGCAAAGTACATGCCAAAACGGTCTCTTATAATAAGCAAAGCATTCTTGAGGGTACATGGGAATTTCATCTAGTCACTTACATCATGTTGGTTCGATTTGTGTTCGCTACTTTGATAATTTGATATGTGGGTGGACCGGTACTTAGGTGCTGTTCTTACTTGAACAAACCTACTACTTATGATTAACCCTCCCGCAAGCATCCGCAACTATGAGAAAAGTATTAAGAATAAATTCTAACCATAGCATTAAACTCTAGGATCCAATCGGTCCCTTACGGAATAGCACCTAAATTGGGGTTTAAGTTTCTGTCACTCTCGCAGCCCATCATCTATTTGCTACTCCACAATGCATTCCCTTAGGCCCAAATATGGTGAAGTATCATGTAATTGACGTTCACATGACACCACTAAGGGAATAACAACATACATACCATCAAAATATCAAACACATATCAAATTCACATGATTACTTGCAACATGATTTATCCCGTGACCTCAAGAACAAAGGTAACTACTCACAAACAATAACCATGCTCAGGATCAGAGGGGTATTAATATGCATAATGGAACTGAACATATAATATTCCATCAAGTAAACCATATAGTAATCAACTACAAGATGCAATCAACACTACTAGTCACCCCTAGCACCAATCTATAGTTCCGGTAACAAGATTGGATACAAGAGATGAACTAGGGTTTGAGATAAGATGGTGTTGGTGAAGATGTTGATGGAGATTGCCCTCCCCAAGATGGGAGAGTTATTGGTGGTGATGATGATGATGATGATTTCCCCCTCCGGAAGGGAAGTTCCCCCGGCAGAATCGCTCCGCCGGAGGGCAAAAGTGCTCCTTCCCAAGTTCCGCCTCGAGGCGGCGGCGCTTCATCCCGAAAGTCCTCCTCTTATTTTTTTTCTAGGTCAAAACTACACATATACCAGAAGATGGGCACCGGAGGTGGGCCGAGGAGGCCACAACCCACCAGGGCGCGCTTGGGGGGGCCTGGCGCGCCCAGGTGGGTTGTGCCCACCTGGTGGCCCCCCTCTGGTGTTTATTGGCTCCAGTATTTCTTAAATAATCCATAAAAAATCTCCGTGAAGTTTCAACTCATTTGGAGTTCTGCTGAATAGGTGGCCTGGCGTAGCTTTTCTAGGTCCAGATTTCCAACTGCCGGAATTCTCCCTCTTGGTGTGTTCCTTGCAAATTATGAGAGAAAATGCATTAGAATTACTCCAAAAAGCATTATTATGGATAAAAACATTATAAATAACAGTAAGAAAACATGATGCAAAATGGGCGTATCAATTTCTTCTCCGATATTTGGGTTTTGTTTGGCCAACTTGATCTATTTATCTTGCAATGGGGAGAGGTACTTTGTAGTGGGTTTGATCTTATCACTACAAAAAAATACACTTCCGTGATGATACGTGTTTGTCACAGTAGGTCGCATTTTTTGTCATGCATGTACATCCATGACGATTTTTTGACAGAATCAAGATAGTCATACATGTGCTGTCGTAGAAGTGTTCCATGACATTACCAAAATTATCATCATGGAAGTGTCCACTTCCATGACGATAAATCGCGCGTCGCAAAAGTGCTTTCGTCAAGGGTGACCGACACGTGGCATCCACCGTAACGGAACGTCGTTAAGCTATCGGGTTGGGTTTTGGATCCGATAACCCGTTAACAGCCCCGACCAATGGGAAATTTCCACGTGTAAAATTCTTATTGGCCGGAAGAAACACGTGTCAGCTCGTCAGTGGGTCAGATAGGCGCCTATGATATGTCGACATGTGCCACGGCCCACCACTGGCCCATTTAGCTTACAAAGTCGGCCCATTTGACTTGGTCAAAAGTTAACCGGCTGGCCCATGAAAAGCCTGTTAATGGTCTCTTTGCAAATAGCCCATTTTACGGCCCGTTAACTCACGGCCCATTAGGCCCTAAAGGAAATCGGCCCAACAACGTCATGTGGGTCGTCGAATATAACACCAGCCCATTTCACTTTCGGCCCATGTATGGCCCACGAGGACTTTCGTCCCATATGAGGCCTTTGTATCTTTCGGCCCTTTACAGTCCCACGGTGACTCTAGCCCATATTGAACAGTAATTTTCTTTATACCCGTTAACGGCCCGTGATTTAAATGGGCCGTTTCCAGCCCGTGTTAGCTTTCGGCCTATTGACGGCCCATATGTTCTTGGGCTCCTTTTCGGCCATCGATTACTTCCGACCCATTACTGGCCTGTTCCCCTAATGGGCCAAATTCGGCCCATGGCAAGAGTCGACCCGTTACTGGCCTGTTCCCCTAATAGGCCAAATTCGGCCCATGGCAAGAGTCGGCCCGTTACTGGCATGTTACCCTAATGGGCCAAATTCGACCCATGGCAAGAGTCGGCCCGTTTCT
This sequence comes from Triticum urartu, assembly GCF_003073215.2. NCBI lineage: Eukaryota > Viridiplantae > Streptophyta > Magnoliopsida > Poales > Poaceae > Triticum > Triticum urartu. Next base: position 91,207 of record NW_024113100.1, on the reverse strand, counting down.
GGCCTGTTAACCCGTTGCACCGTTTCCAGCCCGTCCTATATTCTGGCCCATTAATGACCCGTTATGCGTGTGACAGAATTAAGCCTTTGCTATCCTACGGCCTGTTAACGGCCTGTTACCGTGCTGGGCCGATACCAATTACGCCGATTATGGCCCATGTAGACCCATTTATCCGACGGCCCGAGGCCCACCGATTACAGGCCCATTTATCGACGGCCCGTAGGAGACACATGGATCCTACGACCCGTATATGGCCCATGCTAGTTGCGGCCACTAGCAAACCAGGGAAAAAAAGTCTAGGAAATAAATAAGGCCGAAACTAATGCTAGGCTATTAAGGCGATTGCACAGATTACATCCACTCGGCATCAAAGATCACCACCAGTGCAAATATAGGGAACACCTACACTATACAAAAATGGCTTGCTGTTTTCTTCAGCCGGTGGCTACACGTTAAGAATAAATTTTGTATCGCACCAAAAAAAATTACAACTATATAACAAAAGGAAGGTTGGCATAAAACTTAACAGTCTAGCAGATAAATGCACCACCAGAAGTTCAGAAGCTCAGTTCATTTGACCCGACTGTTACGTTTTCATGATGTATTGTCCGATGGAGCACCATAACCCTCGCCTTCATTTCCCCTAGGCTCCTGAACAACATAGCAAATGTCTGATAGTCTGGTTTCAAAACCATGCATATCTTGACGACATTGAGCAATGTTTCTCCTTGTTTCACAAAGGGTCTCTGTTAGGGAATGGACTTGTGTCTGGAGCGCAGATACAACATTGCTTTGATCTTGCATATCTTGATCATGAGGCAGTTTGGACGATATTGCCTTAACAACCAACCCAGTATTACGTAGGAACATGCTTTTGGCACTGTTAGTGGACATGTACTGACCCACTGCAGCAAGAGCTGACATTGCGGTTATAGTTGCCTCGCCATCTTCAGAAGGTGGCGATTCCACCAATTTTTCCATAGCTCGCTGAAAAGTTGAGGTTTTACATTAGTAGTACCAGAACATAAGATATTAAGGAGGCAGCAAAACCAAACAAAATAGCTTTGGTCTATATACAGAAGTTATTCTGGTGAACCCATGTAAAATATTAGTTGTATTTTATTGCAAAGTACATAATAAAACCAGGTTCCAAACATATGACCATGTACCATCGCTAATGTATTGTCTATTTCTTCACATTGTATTGAGGGCTAAGGATAAAGAGACGAAGTTTATAATACGGTAAGCATAGTATGACATCATTCATATCACAAAACAACTGAGAACAGACAAACATGCAATTGTAACGTTGTGTGGGCAAGTCCAGCACGGAACTAGATTACGGGTCAAGATCAAAGGAACATCACTCCTCTCTTTTAAACCTTGTAAGGTGCAATGATACGCTAAGACAATTGTGTATAAAATTGAAACTGCAAACCATGCAGTTCAAGGCACAAGTCGGAGTAAGTAGTAGTTAAAAGGCATGAGGATTAAGGACTTACAACAGCGGCTTTGACTGGTGTAGTCATGCCCTTCTTCTTGCTGGTGTGACAGTCCTTGAAGATTTCCATAGCATTTGGTTCAGGTACTTTTTGGTCCTTGCGGGCTTTCCTCTGCATTTCGAACAAGTCAATATAGATCTGATAATATGGTACAGCGAAAAGAGTGAAACAACAGCTAATTACAAGAGCCTCGCAGTGTGCAATATAGCTACGAGATCCTGTTGTCTGTTGGAATTTCACTTTCATACGGTTGGCCTTGTTCTTTGAATAGTTCACCTACAAGAAGATAGATTTGTGTGGCACATGCGTAAATAGGACTTCAACATGTGATCTGATCACATATATATAATGTACCTGATACTTCGGATCAAACCAGTGTTTAACATGACCCCTCTAGTCTTAATCCGATATATTTTCCACTGGAGATGTTTGGGAAAGTTCACTGTTAGCCTTGCCTTCAAAGTGAGTTTTCCTCAAGTTATACCGATACTGTCGCAGAGCAGACTTGAAAACATGGGTGCAAGCTTGTCTGGTTGCATCATCTTGGCTATTCAACTTGAACCTCATCTGTTGAAAATTATGCGAGTCTCATTATCAGCAACCTAGAAAGTATGAGACAGAGCAAGACGATATTACTAGTTTCCATACATAACCATACTTACAGATAAATGGTCGAGGAAGGTGTTGAACTGGGTTTCGTCTTTGTCATTCCTGTACTGAATCCATGTTGGGAGGATACGTACATGACACCTAACGGCAACCGCTGCCCTTGATACTAACTTGGCTGACTCTGTAGCATCATGTAGCCTTTTTAAACCTGCCTTAAAACGGATCTCCATTCTTCCTCCTCTAGATTTAGTTAACCTATCGAGCATTATCCCTGATGTTTGTTTCCTCTTGCGCCTAGGTGCTAGTCCAACAACGAACATAGGAAGTGTTAGTGTACATCAAACTGTGAGACTACATATAAAGAAGCATGCAACTGTAACTTGACTCCAGCAACTACCTTCTTGCTGTTGAAGCTCACAAGGTTCATCTGATATTGCCAACTCGTATTGTGTCAAGAGTGCTTGGGAAGTAGTGTCAGGTGGCAAGGGAGCTTGGGAACGTGCTGCTAGCTCAGTTGACGCACGAGTAAGTCGTGCAGCTGGTAGTACTGTGGTAGGTGTTGCAAGAACTAGGGTTGTCTCTGCTTGTTTGGTTGCAGCTATTTGTTTCTGTTTGGCTTTTTTGCAACTCGTGTAGCATGGGATGCCGTGTTTGTAGAATTTTCCGCTGGACTTTGACCTTCTATTGCACCATCAGTACCAGCAGAATCTGCAGGATTCATCCACTTCTCATTCTCTGCCATTCTGTGTTTCTTCCTCTTTCTCTGTGCCATGTTAAGTCAAGCCGACAAGAAAAACGAATAACAATTTAGTTCTTCAGAACAAATTGATGCGTGATGCAGACGAACTGAACTTTGATGTTAGAAAACCACATGATAGGAGGATGTAATATGTATGAGAAACAGGACGGAAGAGATAACCAGAACTATGATGTGTAAACTAAGAAGAAGACATTTCACCAAATTAGAAGCAATGCAATGGAAGGTAGACACCATATGAAAGATCCTACAAATATCGCTCTGCCAAGTTAACAGTGTCTCATCATAAATGGTGTTTAAACAAATGTGAAGCAGTACAAGAAATAAATCATATGCAAGATGCAAACAACATCACACTACCATTTTAGAGGTCTCTCGTCATTAGTGCCATTGCATATTCACAGCATTGCATATTCACGGCTTATGATGTGTAAACTAAGGAGAAGGCATTTCAACAAATTAGAAGCAATGAAAGCTAGACACCATATCAAAGATGCAACAAATATCACTCTACCAAGTTAAAACTATCTCGTCATAAGTGCCATTTCAACAAATTAGTAGTACAAGCTAGAAAAGAATGTGAGATGTAACCTATATCACACTCCGAAGTCAAACGTGTCTTATGATAAGTGATTGTTGCAGGTTACACAACAGTAGTAATTTGATGTAAGAACATGGTGTGATAGACAGATATTGTATGTTCTAGAAACAGGAACACGTGTCTTATTCAAGTATAATGTGTAAAGTAAATAGATGGAATTCAACAAAATTAGAAGCAATACAAGCTAGACACCACACATAACATGAAACCACATATAACAGTGCCAAGTTAGAGGGAGCACCGGTGATGCTGCACTAGGGGAGACGTGCTCATCATAAACACAGCTTTGTTGAGTGTCTATGCATGTGTTGTCTTGGAAATCATCTTGGGGGTGTGGAGGAGTAGAAACTGTAGAGGCCCTCTATTCGGAAGGATCACCTTTATTTGATGCCTTGCTAACTTCCTTCCACTTTATTGATTTTGAATTGTCAAGTAAAACCGACAAGAAAAAGCAATAAAATTCTCTCTTCAGAACTCATTCATGCAGGATACTGACAATCACTACTTTGATGTAAGGCAAACAAATGATACCAGGATGGAATATGTACAAAAAACAGGACAGCATGGCATGTTCACAACTGTTTGTGTAAACTAAGCAGAAACCATTCCAGCAAATAAGAAGCAATGCAAGCTAGACACCACATGAAAGATGCAACCAATATGACTCTGCCAAGTTAAAAGCGTCCCATCATAAATGGAATTTCAACAAATTAGAAGCAGCACATGCTATAAATCATATGAAAGATGCAACTAATATCGCACTGCATATACTAAAGGTGTCTCGTCATGTTGATTGATGCGGGGTACAAAAAACAATAGTTTTATATAAGGACATGCTTAATAGACAGATGTACTATGTACTAAATACAGGAAGGCATGTCACATTAACAGGTATAATGTATAAGCTAAGCAGACTAGCACATGAAGTTTAACCAGAATGGAAGAATTACAATCTAGACACCATATGCAACATGCAACCACATATCACGCTGCCAAGTTAGAGCAAGCACCTGCGATGCTAGTGTAGGGGAAATGCTGTAATCAACTACAGAGCTACGTTCACTATCTTCATCTAGCATTTATGTTTCTTGAGAATCATGTCGGGAGGCTGACGCTGCATTCTTTAAATGAGGAGTAGTCCCCTTGCCTGCCTGCCTCGTCATAAGTGATTGATGAGGGATACACAAGAACATTAGTTTGATGTAAGAACATGGTTAATACACAGATGTACTAGTATGTACCAAAAATAGAAAGGCATGTCATATTCAAAGGTATAATGTGTAAGCTAAGCAGATGCAATTTAACCAAATTGGAGGCAATACAAGCTAGACATCCGGCTGGAGTGGTGAGCATCATCATCTAGGACCTGAGAGCCTGGTGGGAGGCGGGCTGCTTTGCCACCATCGCAGCTTTTCAGTTGGTTTCCAGGTGATGCCTATCTTTGCTGGGCTTGTCACTGGCTCGGCCAGTGCCCTGACTAGCTATTTGTCTTCTGGTGCTCACGGGATGGTGGTTCATGTAAAAAAATATCTTTCCTTATCTTACCGACTTCGGCCTTTCGAATACAAGCTAGACACCATATGGAACATGCAACCACATATGACACCACGAAGTTAAAGCAAGCACCTGGGATGGTGGTTCATTGCGAGCGAGGTCATCAACTCCAGAGCTACGTTTACTGTCTCCATCTGCTGACACTGCACCCTTTATAGCGTTGTAACGTGTCTTGCCTACCCGCATACGAAGCTGGAGCGACTTCTCTCTTTTCTTTTTGGCTTCTCTCATGGCAGCAGAGTCTGAAATACCCTTGCATAAAAACACAATAGTGAGAGTAAGGGTGAAGTGTGTGTAGAACTAGTGCACTGTAAAAGTAGGAGATAGCAGGTGGATGAAAAATAAATGATAGGAGACATATGATAGCTCTACAACATTGCATGGCAAACAAAATTAGATTCTACTCCATATAATTTTGTAATATATGAGCACAGGAAATGCAGGTACTCCTCCAGCACACCACCACATGTGGTCATATCTAAGATAATAGTTGACTGGAAATAAATAGGTTAGTCGATTTTTTTAATGAACTGTCCGATCTATAAGGAACGGGCAGATGGCCTTCGTCTACCTCCCGCCAGTCACTGTTGACGATCTTTCTCGAACCGCCAACGACCACCGGCCCAGACCCCTGCCTCTGCCGCCCCGCCCTCCCATCGACCTCACACCACCGCCATGCTTGGCAGCGCCCCCAGGCCATCCCTTTCATCCCGGCCGACCTCCAGATCGGGCGCCAGTAGCTCTAGGCCGCACACGCCCCTAAGATAAACACCAAGGCGCTGCTTCCCCGGCATAATAGGGTTACGTCGGGGAATGCTTCCGTTAATTGGGAATCAACTGGCCAGAAATTGAAATTCAGGGGGGCGATGGACCTCTAGCTAAGGTGAAATAGTATATGAGGAGAAACCTTGTGCATCGCGAGTTACTAGGAACATCTAGTATCAAGAAGAAGCGGTCAACTTGAAGGAAATATGCCCTAGAGGCAATAATAAAGTTATTATTTATTTCCTCATATCATGATAAATGTTTATTATTCATGCTAGAATTGTATTAACCGGAAACATAATACTTGTGTGAATACATAGACAAACTAAACGTCACTAGTATGCCTCTACTTGACTAGCTCGTTAATCGAAGATGGTTATGTTTCCTAACCATAGACATGTGTTGTCATTTGATTAACGGGATCACATCATTAGGTGAATGATGTGATTGACATGACCCATTCCATTAGCTTAGCACCCGATCGTTTAGTATGTTGCTATTGCTTTCTTCATGACTTATACATGTTCCTGTGACTATGGGATTATGCAACTCCCGTTTGCCGGAGGAACACTTTGTGTGCTACCAAACGTCACAACGTAACTGGGTGATTATAAAGCTGCTCTACAGGTTTCTCCAAAGGTACATGTTGGGTTGGCGTATTTCGAGATTAGGATTTGTCACTCCGATTGTCGGAGAGGTATCTCTGGGCCCTCTCGGTAATGCACATCACTTAAGCCTTGCAAGCAATGCAACTAATGAGTTAGTTGCGAGATGATGTATTACGGAACGAGTAATGAGACTTGCCGATAACGAGATTGAACTAGGTATTGAGATACCGACGATCGAATCTCGGGCAAGTAACATACCGATGACAAAGGGAACAATGTATGTTGTTGTGCGGTCTGACCGATAAAGATCTTCGTAGAATATGTAGGAGCCAATATGAGCATCCAGGTTCCGCTATTGGTTATTGACCGGAGACGTGTCTCGGTCATGTCTACATTGTTCTCGAACACGTAGGGTCCGCACGCTTAACGTTACGATGACAGTTTCATTATGAGTATATATATTTTGATGTACCGAAGGTTGTTCGGAGTCCCGGATATGATCACGGACATGACGAGGAGTCTCGAAATGGTCGAGACATAAAGATCGATATATTGGACGGCTATATTCGGACACCAGAAGTGTTTCGGGTGATTTCGGAGAAAACTGGAGTGTCGGAAGGGTTACCGGAACCCCCCGGGGAAGTATTGGGCCTTAGTGGGTCTGAGGGGAGAGAGAGGGCAGCAGCCCAGGAGGTGGCACGCCCCCTCCCATGAGGAGTCCGAATTGGACTAGGGGAGGGGGGCGCGGCCCCTCTTTCCCTCTCCCTCTCCCCCTCTTTCCTCCCCCCTTCTCTCTTCCTAGTTGGACTAGGAAAGGGGAGTCCTACTCCTACTAGGAGGAGGACTCCCCCCTCCTTGGCGCGCCCCAAGGGCCGGCCGGCCTCTCCCCCTTGCTCCTTTATATACAGGGGCAGGGGGGCACCTCTAGACACACAAGTTGATCTTCGTGATCGTTCTCTTAGCCGTGTGCGGTGCCCACCCCACCATAATCCTCGATAATATTGTAGCGGTGCTTAGGCGAAGCCCTGTGATGGTAGAACATCCAGATCATCACCACGCCGTCGTGCTGACGGAACTCTTCCCCGACACTTTGCTGGATCAGAGTCCGGGGATCGTCATCGAGCTGAATGTGTGCTAGAACTCGGAGGTGTCGTAGTTTCGGTGCTTGATCGGTCGGGCCGTGAAGACGTACGACTACATCAACCGCGTTGTGCTAATGCTTCCACTTCCGGTCTACGAGGGTACGTAGACAACACTCTCCCCTCTCGTTACTATGCATCACCATGATCTTGCGTGTGTGTAGGAATTTTTTTGAAATTACTACGTTCCCCAACAGTGGCATACGAGCCTAGGTTTTATGTGTTGATGTTATATGCACGAGTAGAACACAAGTGAGTTGTGGGCGATATAAGTCATACTGCTTACCAGCGTGTCATACTTTGGTTCGGCGGTATTGTTGGATGAAGCGGCCCGGACCGACATTACGCGTATGCTTACGCGAGACTGGTTCTACCGATGTGCTTTGCACACAGGTGGCTGGCGGGTGTCAGTTTCTCCAACTTTAGTTGAACCGAGTGTGGCTACGCCTGGTCCTTGCGAAGGTTAAAACAGCACCAACTTGACAAACTATCGTTGTGGTTTTTGATGCGTAGGTAAGATTGGTTCTTGCTAAGCCCGTAGCAGCCACGTAAAACTTGCAACAAACAAAGTAGAGGATGTCTAACTTGTTTTTGTAGGGCATGTTGTGATGTGATATGGTCAAGGCATGATGCTAAATTTTATTGTATGAGATGATCATGTTTTGTAACCAAGTTATCGGCAACTGGCAGGAGCCATATGGTTGTCGCTTTATTGTATGCAATGCAATCGCCCTGTAATGCTTTACTTTATCACTAAGCGGTAGCGATAGTCGTAGAAGCATAAGATTGGCGAGGCGACAATGATGCTACGATGGAGATCAAGGTGTCGCGCCGGTGACGATGGTGATCATAACGATGCTTCGAAGATGGAGATCACAAGCACAAGATGATGATGGCCATATCATATCACTTATATTGATTGCATGTGATGTTTATCTTTTATGCATCTTATCTTGCTTTGATTGACGGTAGCATTATAAGATGATCTCTCACTAAATTTCAAGATAAAAGTGTTCTCCCTAAGTATGCACCGTTGCCAAAGTTCGTCGTGCCCAGACACCACGTGATGATCGGGTGTGATAAGCTCTACGTCCATCTACAACAGGTGCAAGCCAGTTTTGCACACGCAGAATACTCAGGTTAAACTTGACGAGCCTAGCATATGCAGATATGGCCTCGGAACACTGATACCGAAAGGTCGAGCGTGAATCATATAGTAGATATGATGAACATAGTGATGTTCACCATTGAAAACTACTCCATTTCACGTGATGATCGGTTATGGTTTAGTTGATTTGGATCATGTGATCACTTAGAGGATTAGAGGGATGTCTATCTAAGTGGGAGTTCTTAAGTAATATGATTAATTGAACTTTAATTTATCATGAACTTAGTCCTTGTAGTATTAGCATATCTATGTTGTAGATCAATAGCTCGCGTTTAGCTCCCCTGTTTTATTTTGATATGTTCCTAGAGAAAACTAAGTTGAAAGGTGTTAGTAGCAATGATGCGGATTGGATCCGTGATCTGAGGTTTATCCTCATTGCTGCATAGAAGAATTATGTCTTTGATGCACCGCTAGGTGACAACCCTATTCAGGAGCAGATGCAGATGTTATGAACATTTGGCTAGCTCAATATGATGACTACTTGATAGTTTAGTGCACCATGCTTAAACGGCTTAGAATCGGGACTTCAAAGACATTTTGAACGTCATGGACCATATGAGATGTTCCAGGAGTTGAAGTTAATATTTCAAGCATATACCCGAGTTGAGAGATAAGAAGTCTCCAACAAGTTCTATAACTAAAAGATGGAGGAGAATAGCTCAAGCAGTGAGCATGTGCTCAGATTGTCTGGGTACTACAATCGCTTGAGTCAAGTGGGAGTTAATCTTCCAGATAAAATAGTGATTGACAGAATTCTCTACTCACCATCACCAAGTTAGTAGAACTTCATGATGAACTATAATATGCAAGGGATAACGGAAATGATTCCCAAGCTCTTCGCGATGCTTAAATCGACGAAGGTAGAAATCAAGAAAAGCATCAAGTGTTGATGGTAAACAAAACCACTAGTTTCAAGTAAAGGGACAAAGGGAAGAAAGGGGAACTTCAAGAAGAACGGCAAGCAAGTTGCTGCTCAAGTGAAAAACCCAAGTCTGGACCGAAGCCTGAAACTGAGTGCTTCTACTGCAAAGGGACTGGTCATTGGAAGCGGAACTACCCCAAGTATTTGGCGGATAAGAAGGATGGCAAAGTGAACAAAGGTATATTTTATATACATATTATTGATGTGTATTTTACTAGTGTTCGTAGCAACCCCTCGGTATTTGATACTGGTTCAGTTGCTAAGAGTAGTAACTCGAAACGGGAGTTGCAGAATGAACAGAGACTAGTTAAGGGTGAAGTGACAATGTGTGTTGGAAGTGGTTCCAAGATTGATATGATCATCATCGCACACTCCCTATACTTTCGGGATTAGTGTTGAACCTAAATAAGTGTCATTTGGTGTTTGCGTTGAGCATGAATATGATTTGATCATGTTTATTGCAATACGGTTATTCATTTAAGTAAGAGAATAAATTGTTGTTCTGTTTACATGAATAAAACCTTATATGGTTACACACCCAATGAAAATGGTTCGTTGGATATCGATCGTAGTGATACACATATTCATAATATTAAAACCAAAAGATGCAAAGTTAATAATGATAGTGCAACTTATTTGTGGCACTGCCGTTTAGGTTATATTGGTGTAAAGCGCATGAAGAAAATCCATGCTGATGGGCTTTTGGAATCAGTTGATTATGAATCAGTTGATGCTTGCGAACCATGCCTCATGGGCAAGATGACTAAGACTCCATTCTCCGGAACAATGGAGCGAGCAACAGATTTGTTGGAAATCATACATACTGATGTATGTGGTCCGATGAATATTGAGGCTCGTGACAGGTATCATTATTTTCTGATCTTCACAGATGATTTGAGCAGATATGAGTATATCTACTTGATGAAACACAAGTCTGAAATATTTGAAAAGTTCAAAGAATTTCAGAGTGAAGTGGAGAATCATCGTAACAAAAATAAAAGTTTCTACGATATGATCGTAGAAGTAAAATATTTGAGTTACGAGTTTGGCCTTCAGTTAAAACAATGTGAAATAGTTTCCCTACTCACGCCACCTGGAACACCACAGTGTAATGGTGTGTCCGAACGCCGTAACCGTGCTTTATTAGATATGGTGCGATCTATGATGTCTCTTACCGATTACCTCTATCGTTTTGGGGTTATGCATTAGAGACAGCTACATTCATGTTAAATAGGGCACCATCTAAATCCGTTGAGATGACAGCATATGAACTGTGGTTTGGCGAGAAACCTAAGCTGTCGTTTCTTAAAGTTTGGGACTGCGATGCTTATGTGAAAAAGTTTCAACATGATAAGCTCAAACCCAAATCGGAGAAGTAAATCTTCATAGGATACCCAAAAGAAAATGTTGGGTACACCTTCTATCACATATCCGAAGGCAATATATTCGTTGCTTTGAATGGATCCTTTCTAGAAAAGGAGTTTCTCTCGAAAGGAGTGAGTGGGAGGAAAGTAGAACTTGATGAGGTAACTGTACCTGCTCCCTTATTGGAAAGTAGTTCATCACAGAAATCTGTTCCTGTGACTACTACACCAATTAGTGAGGAAGCTAATGATGATGATCATGTAACTTCAGATCAAGTTACTACTGAACCTCGTAGGTAAACCAGAGTGAGATCCGCACCAAAGTGGCACGGTAATCCTGTTTTGGAGGTCATGTTACTTGACCATGACGAGCCTACGAACTATGGGGAAGCGATGATGAGCCCAGATTCCGTGAAATGGCTTGAGGCCATAAAATCTGAGATGAGATCCATGTATGAGAACAAAGTATGGACTTTGATTGACTTGCCCATTGATCAGTGAGCCATTGAGATTAAATGGATCTTAAAGAGGAATACGGACGCTGATAGTAGTGTTACTATCTACAAAGCTAGAATTGTCGCAAAAAGGTTTTCGACAAGTTTAAGGTGTTGACTACGATGAGAGTTTCTCACTTGTATCTATGCTTAAGTCTGTCCGAATCATGTTAGCAATTGCCGCATTTTATGAAATCTGGCAAATGGATAAACAAAACTACATTCCTTACTGGATTTATTAAAGAAGAGTTGTATATGATGCAACCAGAAGGTTTTGTCGATCCTAAAGGTACTAACAAAATATGCAAGCTCCAGCGATCCATCTATGGACTGGTGCGAGCATCTCGGAGTTGGAATATATGCTTTGATAAGTTGATCAAAGCATATAGTTTTATACAGACATGCGGTGAAGCCTGTATTTATAAGAAAGTGAGTGGGAGCACTACAACATTTCTGATAAGTATATGTGAAAGACATATTGTTGATCGGAGATAATGTAGAATTATTCTACAAAGCATAAAGGAATGTTTGAAAGGAGTTTTTCAAATAAAGACCTCGGTGAAGCTGCTTACATATTGATCATCAAGATCTATAGAGATAGATCAATACGCTTGATAAGTTTTTTCAATGAGTACATACCTTGACAAGATTTTGAAGTAGTTCAAAATGGAACAGTCAAAAAGGAATTCTTGCCTGTGTTACAAGGTGTGAAGTTGAGTAAGACTCAAAACCCGACCACAGCAGAAGATAGAGAGAGAATGAGAGTCATTCCCTATGCCTCAGGCATAGGTTCTAGAAAGTATGCCATGCTGTGTACCAGACCTATTGTATACCCTGCCCTGAGTTTGGCAAAGGAGTACAATAGTGATCTAGGAGTAGATCACTGGACATTGGTCAAAATTATCCTTAGTGGAATAGGGATATGTTTCTCGATTATGGAGGTGACAAAAGGTTCGTCGTAAAGGGTTACGTCGATGCAAGTTTTGACACTGATCCAGATGACTCTAAGTCTCAATCTGGATACATATTGAAAGTGGGAGCAATTAGCTAGAGTAGCTCCATGCAGAGCATTGTTGACATAGAAATTTTGCAAAATACTTACGGATTATTGTTGCAGACCCGTTGACTAAACTTCTCTCACAAGCAAAACATGATCACACCTCAGTACTCTTTGGGTGTTAATCACATAGCGATGTGAACTAGATTATTGACTCTAGTAAACCCTTTGGGTGTTGGTCACATGTCGATGTGAACTATGGGTGTTAATCACATGGTGATGTGAACTATTGATGTTAAATCACATGGCGATGTGAACTAGATTATTGACTCTAGTGCAAGTGGGAGACTGAAGGAAATATGCCCTAGAGGCAATAATAAAGTTATTATTTATTTCCTTATATCATGATAAATGTTTATTATTCATGCTATAATTGTATTAACCGGAAACATAATACTTGTGTGAATACATAGACAAACTAAACGTCACTAGTATGCCTCTACTTGACTAGCTCGTTAATCGAAGATGGTTATGCTTCCTAACCATAGACATGTGTTGTCATTTGATTAATGGGATCACATCATTAGGAGAATGATGTGATTGACATGACCCATTCCATTAGCTTAGCACCCGATCGTTTAGCATGTTGCTATTGCTTTCTTCATGACTTATACATGTTCCTGTGACTATGAGATTATGCAACTCCCGTTTGCTGGAGGAACACTTTGTGTGCTACCAAATGTCACAACGTAACTGGGTGATTATAAAGGTGCTCTACAGGTGTCTCCAAAGGTACATGTTGGGTTGGCGTATTTCGAGATTAGGATTTGTCGCTCCGATTGTCGGAGAGGTATCTCTGGGCCCTCTCGGTAATGCACATCACTTAAGCCTTGCAAGCAATGCAACTAATGAGTTAGTTGCGAGATGATGTATTATGGAACGAGTAAAGAGACTTGCCGATAACGAGATTGAACTAGGTATTGAGATACCGACGATCGAATCTCGGGCAAGTAACATACCGATGACAAAGGGAACAACGTATGTTGTTGTGCGGTCTGACCGATAAAGATCTTCTTAGAATATGTAGGAGCCAATATGAGCATCCAGGTTCCGCTATTGGTTATTGACCGGAGACGTGTCTCGGTCATGTCTACATTGTTCTCGAACCCGTAGGGTCCGCACGCTTAATGTTACGATGACAGTTTCATTATGAGTTTATATATTTTGATGTACCGAAGGTTGTTCGGAGTCCCGGATATGATCACGGACATGACGAGGAGTCTCGAAATGGTCGAGACATAAAGATCGATATATTGGACGGCTATATTCGGACATCGGAAGTGTTTCGGGTGATTTCGGAGAAAACCGGAGTGTCGGAAGGGTTACCGGAACCCCTCGGGGAAGTATTGGGCCTTAGTGGGCCTGAGGGGAGAGAGAGGGCATCAGCCCAGGAGGTGGCGCGCCCCCTCCCATGAGGAGTCCGAATTGGACTAGGGGAGGGGGGTGCGGCCCCTCTTTCCCTCTCCCTCTCCCTCTCTTTCCTTCCCCCTTCTCTCTTCCTAGTTGGACTAGGAAAGGGGAGTCATACTCCTACTAGGAGGAGGACTCCCCCCTCCTTGGCGCGCCCCAAGGGCCGGCCGGCCTCTCCCCCTTGCTCCTTTATATACAGGGGCAGGGGGGTACCTCTAGACACACAAGTTGATCTTCGTGATCGTTCTCTTAGCCGTGTGCGGTGCCCCCCTCCACCATAATCCTCGATAATATTGTAGCGGTGCTTAGGCGAAGCCCTGCGATGGTAGAACATCAAGATCGTCACCACGCCGTCGTGCTAACGGAACTCTTCCCCGACACTTTGCTGGATCGGAGTTCGGGGATCGTCATCGAGCTGAACATGTGCTAGAACTCGGAGGTGCCATAGTTTCGGTGCTTGATCGGTCGGGCCGTGAAGACGTACGACTACATCAACCGCGTTGTGCTAACGCTTCCGCTTCCGGTCTACGAGGGTACGTAGACAACACTCTCCCCTCTCGTTGTTATGCATCACCATGATCTTGCGTGTGCGTAGGAATTTTTTTGAAATTACTACGTTCGCCAACACAACTAGTGTCTTCTATGGGATGAATACCGTGCAAGCAGAGACGTAAGATTTTCACGAATAAGGGAAGAGGAGTACCTTTTTTGGTTGCCGGTGTGGTCACCTCCACATGTCGCGCCGATCTTCTTCTTTTTACCGGGGAAACCGATGTTCGGGAGGGTGCAGGCTTGGACAAACCCATGGCCAAATTGTTGACTGTGTTGCCATGGCCGTATGTCGGTGGAGGGGAAGCAGATCCGAGGCGGCGAAGGACGGCGTAGCAGGAATAGCTCCGGTGCGGTGGAGGGTGGCGAAATTGGAGCGGCAGCGGTGAGGCGCAGGACGGCGTGGTTGAACTGGCTCGGGTACGGACGGCTCGGCCTCGGCTTCAACTACTAGCGGTGGAGGGCGTTGTGGTTGAGGTTGCGGTGGACGACGATGTCAGGGTATCGGCTCCGGCGCAATGGAGGAAGGTGGCGGTTGATGGGTGGGATGGGGTGGCGGACGGAGGACGTTGGGATTTCGCGGCTGGTGGAGAGGTAATTTTGGCGCCCACGGAGTACGAGTGGGGAATCGGACGGGTGGGGGGAACCATGTTTCGGTCTGGGACGCGCTTGTTTTTGGCTTTTTTGAACAGAAGATGGGACGGGCTTTTTTGAAATTTGGGGAAAGTACAAACTTTGCCCCCCTCTTAAATTTTGGACCTACTGCAGGTCGGGGGTAGGATGGTAATCCCAGGTGTCCCAAATAGTGGGAGGGAGCGATTTCGGCTGCGCGCATGTGTGCTTAGGCGGCCATTGTGTATAAATGTTTTTTGGATGTGGTTGTGTGGCGTCTAGATGAAGCTACAAACCTACCCCGGTTTAGACCTTTGGACGTCGGGCCGGTAGGTTTCACGGGTCGGAGTTATTAGAAAAGTAATTTCCTTGTAAACATTGGTCTCACGTGGTTTCGGGCGAGTAGCGGCTCTTTTGGCGCTTCGTTCGAAATTTTGAAACACAAGCATTCACGTTTAGAGTACTCTTGAACTATGAGGATTGACCTAAATAGACAACGTTATATTTGACCATGTATGTTTGAAAACCTCATTAAATTATCCACTTCTTTTTGAAATTTTGACACTTGAAAATCCTATAACTATGTTATTTTGGAATGGAGGAGCTAAATTTGAATCTATTTTGTACACGACTACATATGCTATTATGTACAAAATCTTAGCAAAGATTGGTGCCCGCATAATTTAGGTATGGTTTACAAATGCCATGATATCAAATTCAAATAATTGAATGGACTTCATGTTGAATTCGATTTTTTAAAACCACCTTAAGTTGAATTCAAATGTATGCTAGTTCATAGGTAGCTATTTATAATGTCCATTGTGTAACTTTCGTATGTATAATGTGCTTTACACACACAACATGAACTATACTCACGTTTATATTCGATTGCTAAAGCGATGCATTGTCTGGAGTTCAAAATACTAACTATGTGGATCAATTGTGTCGAATAATAACATAGACATGCTTAAATTCGATAGAATCTAGATGTCTGATGGATCAATGACCGCTCCTTACGTGAATTGCAAATATCATGATCCAATCCTAATATTTGGATACAATTTATATCTTTAATCAATGTGTAGAGCAGTCTTTTACGTGTAGTTTCACTCTCCATCGGTGGTCTCTCACACATGCTCACACACTCTCTCCTGAGGTGTATTTCTTGCACACATGCTCTATATATAACCCTCCCTCCCTCTCGTAACCATTTACAACTGTTTTCACTAACCTTTATCACAAGCACTCTTCCTCTCGCAAACATACACACGCACAATCCTCATCGACCCT
This sequence comes from Triticum urartu, assembly GCF_003073215.2. Taxonomy (NCBI): domain Eukaryota; kingdom Viridiplantae; phylum Streptophyta; class Magnoliopsida; order Poales; family Poaceae; genus Triticum; species Triticum urartu. The sequence goes on along the minus strand of NW_024113100.1, from coordinate 74,806 downwards.
TTCTATATACATGGACCTGCCGACGTGTCTCATGTACGCACATTATCTTTACGCCTGTCTCTCACGCATTGTCTCACACCTCTCTTCCTAATCGACGAGTATGATTCTAGCAGAGCATTCTGTAGGATGCCCCTTAAAGTTAGGTTGGATGAATAGTAATATCAGAGATAAAGGGGTTACATTAGTCCGAGAACCTAGGGTTACAAATCCTAGCCGGCTTTGTCAGTGGACACAGAGTCCTTCACAATTCTGCTATCTTTGTCTTGTACGACTAGTCATCCATGGGTCTTCCTAAATGCGTCACGGGCCGACCAATGTGGCGCAGGACGGAACCGAACGAAGGGCCTCACCTCGACCCACCGGACCTCACGCGGTGACACACCCTCTGCCCCCATGTCTCATTATCTTCTCACACCCACACATACCAACACAAACACCACACACACACAAAATTTCTCCTGGTGCCTCTATTCCCTCCCCCTTGCATATACACAGTCAAGGGAATGGAATCTCTTGTCGTGACGTCATATTCGTCTCTCTCTCTCTAGACCACTCTCATTTTTCGTGCTATCTCTCCCACGTCCCCCCCCCCATCGGCCCCTCTATCCATGCCTCTCTCGAATATGTAATACACACACATACCTCTCTAGGCCCCGCCAAATGCATCAACTACACATTCACACATGTTACATCACGTACCCCATTGATCTAAAAAGCCCTCTCTTCATGTTTATTTCGCATACAACATTCCTTTGAATAAAGTGTGGCCAAAAAAATATTTTAGAGTTTCTACATATATACAACATTACAAAGTTATATGGAGGAGTACGAACGCTAATTTTCATTGCGTGGTGCCCACAATGATATTTATTCCGCACTGTGAATTTGTATATTTTTATACTATATACAAAGTTAGTCATAATAAAGAGAAACGAAGAGCATCTCTCTCTCAATCGCATACCCCCCTGTACGCCCCTTTCACGTATGCACACAAAACTATCTCCAGGTCCTCTAAAAGTAAGCCCCCAGAAAATTCACGCATGTTTCATCTTTCTCTCGCGATATATGCAATGACGATCATTGTATTTGAAGCGAAAGCACGATACGTTCATTGGACTTCAGAATCCACTCATTACGGTCACCATTTACGTTTAGTGGTTATTATACAGTCACGGGCTCACCGTACAACTCTATATTTGCTCATGACATGACTAGTTGACCAGTTAAACGCTCCACGTGGCACCTCTAGTGTTGCATCACATTATCTCACTACCATCGTGCCCACCTGTCGACTTGTATCTACTCTACATCTACACTCTTATAAAATCATAAAATACACTCTTATAAAAAACAGAGTTGGTGATGATGGTGTGTGTGCCATCCTGCAATATAGGCCGTCCGATTTATATTTGACGGATAGGAAAGAAACTATGGCAATTTTGCAAAAAGGTACCCACACACCTCTCCACATTTGCAAATAAGGCCTTCCCTCGTTCATCATTTTCTCTCACAAGATAAACAAGTCATACAAATGCATCTTGATGTTACGTGCAACGCACGGGCATCTTGCTAGTAAGAATGAAAACAAACGACAAAAAAAATATTTGGGCGGTGGTTCGAAGTCATGACCGCGGGCACAGCGGACAAGGTGGCCTTGTATTGGTATGCTGAGCCGTCTGTTTTAACACATAGGAGCTGGTGTGGTGATTATACACACACGCACACATGCACACGAACTGCATCCACGCAACACTCACACAAACACATGCACCCACGCACGCATGCAACACTCACACGTACACACGCAGCCACGCACGCACGCAACACTCACATGCACACACGCACGCATGCATGCACACACCAGTACACCACACGACCAACACACACTCTCACGCTCAAGTGCTCAACCTACACGTGCATGCGCACACATCAGGCCCTGACAGACACATACACAACCAGGTGATTCCCGCGCACGGGTTGGAGCCTTGTCGCGCCTGCGTAAATTTGTGTTTATCTGACCTTTTGCCTATGCGAACTAACAGGTGGGACCCATAAGGAACGTGGTCAATTTAACTAGTCAACATGGCGCCACGCAGACTATTTGGCCGGTCAACAGAGTGCAATCCGATGCTGAACTGTGAGCAAGTGACCGTATAATCACCGCAAAACATATATAGTGACCGTAATCAGCTTATTCTGAAGTTCGATGACCGTATTATGCTTTTCTCTCTGTAGGCCCTCCAAAACTACATCTCTACACGTTCTCACATGTTACACCTAACAACTATGCAATACAGCACTACTACTACACTCTAACACAATAAATCATATGTGTTTTTAGTTTTACTAGATATCATATTGTTACTTATAATTATTCAGTTTGCATACATTAAAATTGCCTTTGAAATGTATGGCCAGTATCATCTACCGCGCGGGGAAAATCCCGTCCTTTCCTGTTTAATCGGGTTTGTATCGATGGATCGTGCGAAACAGCAAAACTATAGTACTATACAGTACAAGTGACAGTTCACTGGGTTGTCGTGTCGTCTACTCCTCCGTCGTAAGAGTGGAGCGCTCGCTTTCATAAATCTTCTAGTCCCTTTCGCCGACATGTGGGACATCAAGCTACCGGGTCCACGTGCCATACCGGAATACAGTGCAGAGCAGCCGGGGTGAAGCACCCCATTCATGGCACTGGTGTAGTAATGAGTAATGAGGCGTCAAATCACAAAGCTGCACCTTTCCCGCTGTTAAGTTGGAGGGACGAAGCAACCATCATTTCACTCGTTGCTGAATCCACTTCTCCCTCATCTTCTTCAACTTAACCACGTGTTGCTTCTGCCGTTGTTCTGCCTCATGTGGGACGCGGATCGGCTTGGTAAAGCACTGACACGTGGCACCGCATGTTAGCAAACCGCCAGGACAACGTCCTTCGAAAATAAGAAGCCTAATCCTAGACTTATAAAGGGCTATGTAGTTGCTATGTATACTTTCCATCTAATCTATATATGCCCCCCTGATTTTCAGGTGGGATGGGCCTAATCCTCTCCTTTAATCCAATCAAATAGTCCCACATCACATCAGTTCGTAACTTTACGTAAACCATTACGTGGATGTAGCATTGCTCAAATAAGAAACCTCCCCCGCCATCCGCGCGGCAAAATCACCTCCTTTTTACTAATCTTGATTCTATAATTTTTTAGATCAATATAATTGAGATTTATATAGATAGCACATAGGAGCAAAACTAAGTGGTACGATTAAGGGCATCCACAATGTGTAGCCAAATGTGAAAATAGCTTTTGGCATCGTGGGAACCATTGTGAACGGTGTTGCCAAAGCCAAAAAGATGGAACCGAAGCTCCCTGATTGATTGATTGAAGGAATAGAAAAATGCAACGTCTCTCCTCTTTCTCCCATGCTTGGACGCATGTAGTACAGTATAGAGCACAGAGTCTACTCCCCTGTCCCTTCTATCACAAATCCCAAAGCAGTGAGGCATCAAATCACAAAAGCACGGACGAAGCAACCATCATTTCACTCTTCGCTGACTCCGCTTCTCCATCGTCTTCTTCAAGAAACCATCTCACCGCACTAGTACTCCTAGTAGTACTAGTAAAGGACTTCCTGGATGCAAATAAGGCGGTTGTCTCGGCTTGCAGGTGGCACTTGCAAACGACTTACCGTGGTCTCCCTCAATGGTGTTCTCCGTCGAACGCACTTCGCCAAACCACAAAAAAAAGATATCGTCGACGTCACCGCAATGGGGAAGGAAGTCAAATATAGTTACTACCTCCATTTTTTGTACACAAGGCCAGTATATCAAAATTACAATTTGCAAAGGGCCACTAACAATAGTCGAGGCAAAATTGATGGGGTTAGCAACCAAGGACATTAATATCCCCTGCATGCATGCGGAAGTGAGAAGGTTGGTTTGCATGGCGCTGCATTAATCAAGCGATGAGGAGTGAGATAGTTAGCTATTTGGTCTTTGGAGAAAAAAATACGCATTAATTGACACATGAAACGAGGATTTGTATCGATTAAATCCCGTGAAGGAAAACCCCGCCTTTCTTTTTTAACACTAGTACTCCTAGTACGTATGTACTTATCCTGTTTGGGCCTAGGCCTTGCATTGCCAAACTTTGCCACACATTTTTGCCAAGCTTGCCTAAAGTTTTCAAAATGAGAAGGAGGTACACTTGCGCACGGCTTTCGCGGTCGCACCGCACCCTCACACGGTCGCTCCTGCACGTCGTGGTCGCACCGCACCCTCACACGGTCGCTCCTGCACGCCGGAAACCCAACCAAGGGAACGCACCCTTACTGACACGTGCTGTCGCATGTGAACAAACCAAACTCAGCCATCCTATAGCTGACACATAATTTTCGTTCATAGAGTGTGTTTATCCAACCGCATGTTGGGGAGTATCCGTACGGCGAGGAAGAATGAAACAAGGGTTAGGAGACGTAGGATATTCATCCAACCGTCTGAAATGGTAGACTGACCCAAGTTAGGCGACTTGCATAACAAATATATGTTTTTACACAGCAAAAGATCCATAAAAACAACAACATAAAGAAAAACTATCACTGCTCGTGGAAAGAGACGGCCTCGTCGTCTTTGGCTGCCGGCGCGAACCAGCCATCGCTGCCGACGTGTGTCTCCGCACCGTGGTTGTCCTTGGCCTCCAGGTACTCGTTCAAGCGGAGCGTGCAGGCGCTCTGCACGGACGAGAGCACAGCCCGGTTCAAGTCGAGGACGTCCGGTTCCGCCTGCAGGAGGGCCTCGATGGCAGCGGCATCCGCGCGCTCCGCGTCGAGTCGAGCCTCCACCGCCTGGTTCAAGTCCAGGAAGCCCGATTCCGACTGCAGGAGGGCGTCGATGAGAGCGGCATCCGCGCGCTCTGCGTTGAGTCGAGCCTCTGCCGCCCGGTTCAAGTCCAGGACGTCTAGTTCCGCCTGCAGGAGGGCCTCGATGGCGGCGGCATCCGCGCGCTCCGCCTCAAGTTGAGCCTCCGCCGCCCGGTTCACATCCACGACATCTGGTTACGCCTGCAGGAGAGCCTCGATGGCAGCGGCATGCGCGCGCTCCGCGTCAAGTTGAGCCTCTGCCTCCCGGTCCTCCCTTAGTATTGCCATGTTGAACCGCTAGTCCGCCTGCACCGTGAGGGACTCGGACGCCGGCACGAAGTCGACGTCCATCGTCTCATACCCATCGGGGGCCTTCTACGCCGCGACCTCCGCCATGAACATTGGATCGGCTTCCTCCTCCTCGTAGCTTGGCTCCAGAGAACTTGGGGATTGGCCCGCCGCAAAGCGAGCTTGGGACTGGAGGTCTGTGGCGCCCACCGCTACCGCGATTTATGCGCGGCGCTCCAGCGTCAGCATCTTGTAGTAAGTGATCTTGCGGCGCACCATGGCTTTCCGGCGAACTAGGGGAAGCTTGATGCGGGCTAGGGGATTGAAATGTGGGGGAATGGGCTGGAGATTTGGTGTGGTTTTAGGGCAGTGGCTGGCGTAGGCCGAGCAGCGAAGGTTTTGGTGTGAATAGTGGTTCCGGTGACGACCGGTCAATCGGTTTTGAGTGTACATCACTCTTGTCGTGTTCGCGTTGCAGCCCGGCACGCTGGACCCTCCACATCGCTCACCAAATGGAACGCGCTTTGTCTTGTGTTTTCGCTCGCTTGTGGGACCGCAGTTGAGAGCAAACCAACGTCCCTCCCCCTCCCCCGCCCGCGTCATTTATTACCACCACTCCCTCCGTTTTATGCGGAGTAAATAAAAACAGAGGGAGTATACTACGGATGAGGATCCCCTGATGTGGTCGAACCCATTGAGTAACTGACATGCGGGGCCTAGCAAGCATGGGGTCCGCCAGTAAGTGACCGAAAGGGAGGGTAAGGCAGGGATACCTACGTCAGAGGATCCACTTCCACTATACTACTTTGACCAAATGTTAGAGTAATAATATATGACATGCAACTTACACAAATGTTAGAGTAATAATATATGACATGCAACTTACACAAAGCATACAGGGTCTAATGCATTTTTCGAGGCTAACTTTGACCAAATGTTAGAGTAATAATATATGGCATGCAACTTACACAAAGCATACGGTCAAATTCGTATGTGAAAGGAGTTTCCAATGATATAATTTTCACATTATACATCTCATGTACTATTAATCTTGTCAATAGTCAAATTGGAAACCATCTCGAGTACAAATCTAGGAGTACGTACGAATCTAACAATATTGATTGGGCGTTGTTGAATGTTGATACCTTTTTGATCAAAGTAGAGATACTTTGACTACACATAAAACTTAATGTAAACTCGAAAGGATAGGAGGGAGTATATTGTACGTTCAAAAACGAAACAAACATTGAATACCCATTATATATGATTTGCGGATGCTATGATCACTGGTTCAAAATTCTGAATCCGCCTTAGGTATCACGTGCCCCCACTCGTTCCCTCTCGATTTCATCTCGGGGTCCGGAGATCTATTGAAAGAGGACTAGGGTGGGTACATGCGAAGGATACTCGGCAGAATGTTCAAATGAGGCATGCAGGAGCATGGACTCGACTGGAGGGCGACATGATCGATGGAGAAGAGGGTTGGAGAGGAATGAGAAATAAGCAAACGCCACATGATTATACTTGAACGGCTCAAATAAACAATAATTTGTCTCACTTGGCCTACATAGTGAAAGGCCTAATGCGCAACGCGGAGCACTGCCGCTCGAATATGGCCGGGAAAACAGGGAAACCGACATGTGGGGCACACCCGTCGGGACGACATAGCGCAGACTAGTCCAATGGAGGAGCTGGCCCATGACCTCCTCGCCACCGACAACCGTTCATGTGGGTCGTTGGGGCCAACAATGGGGCGCAGCTCCAGCACCGCATGTGGACACGGCGACCGCGGTGAGCGACACGCTCATATCGTCGCTAGACACGGTCGGTTTCAGTGTGTCGAGGGTGGCATTAGTGATGTGGCATGACCAACGGTATGTTTGTTTTGTGCCCAAGGTTGCCCCATCAAAGCATTGGGTAGCCAAAATTTTGGTTGAGGTATTGGTTGCCCATGATTTGGCCGACATTGGCAAGAAAAATGGACTAGAGTTGGCTAGAGTTCATTGGCATGCCAAAGAAATGGCAACCATCCAAACAAAGACCAATCTTTGGGTCATGACCAAAATTTTGGTTGAGGTATTGGTTGCCCATGACTTGGCCGACATTGGCAAGAAAAATGAACTAGAGTTGGCTAGAGTTCGTTGGCATGCCAGAAAATGGCAACCATCCAAACAAAGACCAATCTTTGGGTCATGACCAAAATTTTGGTAAGGTGCACTTTGGCCACAATCCAAACACACCCCAACACCCGGCTCGTCGAGGATGCACGGGGCGTCGCGACGCGTCCGCGGAGTGGTGTAGCGTGGCCAACTGCATCCTCTGGACCTGAGACCATGCCGGGTCGTCTTGCTTTTTCAGTGACATGCGGGGATCACATGTGAGCAAAGGGCATCTCCAACGTTGCCACGACCGCAGCTGACTACCCTGGCACACCAAAACCCTCGTCCCTCGCGCCGTCGCGCGGTGCGTTCCCAGCCGGCGCCCGCTGCCCGCATTCATGTCGTCCGTTCGTATGTCATCGTTAAGAGGCTCGGTGCCCGAGGAACCAACTCCGGTGACTTAATGACGCACCCAGACGCTTGGCCTCACCGGAATGCGCTACTTAAAGCGGCAACGCCCAGCTAACCTCCACACCATAGCGCATCGTCCTCCTACCTGGCACCACATCCGCCATGACCGCAAGTGCGAACGCTCTGCAGGAGAGCTTGTCTTCGGGGATGAAGCTCGAGGTCGCCGCCCTCGCTCAAGTCGCCTCTCGTGACGCAATAGCGGCATAGCCGGACGCGGACGCGACCGCACAAGCGGTGGCCACGCTGGCGGCCGACGACGGGAGCACCGTCAGCCACGCGTCCTACTTGCCGCCGTCCAACGTCCGGCACCGCCGAGGTTGGGAACTCCTCCGAGGATGAGTAGGGCATGGGAGGCGGCAGGGCATGGTGTGCCAACTGGCCGGTCCGTATCCCGTGTTCTACTCTTCCTCATCGGAGACCGCACCTTCACTTCACGGGTCTTGAACCCCGCCCCCGTACATAGAGATCGCAGATGGAGGACGTCGGTCGCCGCCGTAGAATAGGTTTAGGGTCGGGTTTCTTTTATTTTTTTTGTCCTATAGAAGTTTGAAATGTAATGAAAATCTGTCGTGTTTGCATTAATCTCGGCCGGTGTATATGAACTTTCATAATAATATACATATTGTAGGAGTACTAGCAAGATGCCCGTGCGTTGCACGGAAGATCAAGATCTTGTGGGAGAAAAGGATGAACGAGGGAAAGCCTTATCTGCAAATGTGGAGAGGAGTGCGGGTAAATTGTCATAGTTTCCTTCCTATCCGTTAGATATAGATCGGACGGCCTATATTGCAGTATGACAGGCACACCATCATCACCAACTCTGCTTTTTATTGAACCGAGACAAATCTAACATGCGAAGTAAAATAAACACATAGGGTCTATACATACACAAATTATCTTAGGCACTCCAATAGTACGTCCACTACACATTCACGCATTTCACATCTTTCTACATCTACGGGAACCTACAAAAGGGTTAACGTAAATTGCCTCTCTCTCTCCTCCCCTGATTTTCATGGTGGTGGGCCCCTCCCTCCCCCCAATCTACAATCAACAGCTCACACGGTTCACATTACGTTAATTACGTAACTGGTATTACGTAGGTGTAGCATTACTCGTCCTAAAAAACCCAACTAAGCCAACCTCCCAGCATATCGCGCGGGAAAAGACCCGGCCGCGCCATTTTAGTCGGGATTACCGGATTACTAGTAGTAGTATCAATGGATCGCGCGAAGCAACATTTTTTTTGAGGGGGCGAAGCACCTAGTTTAAAAGGAAAAAAGGCGGTACACTCACAGCACTCCTGTCGCGGTCGCATTGCACCCCACACACGTTCGGTCCTGCACACGGCTCACGCAAACGGAACACGCTTCGGCTTGCCTCTTCACTGACACGTGGGACTGCATTTGGAGAAACCGACCATGCGCCAAATTCCCCCCGCCCACCGCACGAAAATCCTCCCCCCCCCCCACCGCGTGAAAATCCTCCCCCCCCCCCACACCCAAAAATTCCCCCCAAATCTGATTCAACCGCCCTTTGGCCAACTAGCCAATAATATTCCCCAAACCCCCCTCCCCCTGTCCCCCTCCACTCCATTGGCTCCACCAAAGCCGCCCTCCCTGCCGCGCTGATACGTCGGCGCCGCGGTTCGGCGATCCTCTCGCTCCCACAGTACGCTCTCGTAGACTGCCGTCCTCTAGCCACGCCGCCACCTCTGGCTACGTTCTTGTGGAGGCGCACGGCGGTCAGCGCCGCAATCGCTGGCGACGTTCGTGTGGAGACGCACGGCGGTCAGCTTCTCTCACTATACGCTCATTCTAGACTGAGGCCCCGTTCATGTCGGTGTAGCGCTGAATGTTAGCTGATAGACGCTATTAATCTCACTGTTTGCCGAAGTAGTTTACTGTCAATATGCTCTGCTTAAGAAGCTTCCTTGCCCTGTTCTGCACTCAATCTGCTTAGCTGAGATGGCATGCCAAGGCTGATTAGTTGCTAAAATATCCTGCCATATATTATTGTGACATAGACTGCCATGGTCTAGTAGCCAATCTGTTAGGTGAAACAGCTCTACACCATTTTATACTCGATCTTTGTTGCTGCGATGGCCTTCAATAGTTTGATGGTTGTGTGCCCGGCCTCATTGACTGCTGAAACAGCCTACCATAATTTGGCAATCAAATCTGTTTGCTGAATTAGCTTTACACATATTTCGTTACTTAGATCTGCTCGTCCAAATATCTTGCCATAGCTTTAGACATCGACCTAGGTATTTTTTTTCTGGACTTCATAAAAAAGCATATATGTTTTTCCTGTAATATCTAGTAGAAGAACTAATTTGTATTTCTAACAGATGGACAGAACTTGGATAACTTCTGCTCGAAGATTCTCCGCTGCATATGTCGAGGGGGTTGAAAACTTCATGAACTTTATCAGAGCTGAGTACGGTGGTCTGAAATCAGATGTGCTCTGCCCGTGTAGCAGTTGTATGAATTCAGTTACAAGACCCCAGTCAACTGTGCAAAATCATCTACACTTGTATGGGATGTCGGTCACATATACTAGGTGGGTTCATCATGGTGAAGCTGTGAACGTCAATGTTATTGACTACGTGGAAGCAGCAGATCACCATCTTGATCTGCCTGATGCTCAGGTGGAAGAGGAGGAGGAGGTGGTGGTGGCGGAGCCAGTGAGTTTGACCAACATTGAAACAATGCTACGAAATGCTCGTGCATTCCGTGAACTTTCACCTGCAGAAGAAAAACGGTGGGCCCGCATGTTGGAACAATGCAATGTTGTTATCACCCCAGGAAATAAGCTGTCAGTATTCTCAGCTATGGTCACCTTTCTTCAGGTGAAGACATCTGAGCAGATGACCAACAAATCATTCAATGCGATGTTGGCTGCTTTCCGCGAATCTTTCGTAGATGCGTCTGAGCTGCCACACACCTACAGTAAAATGAAGAATTTCCTTCGTGCAGTTGGAATTGGATATGATATGATCCATGTTTGTAAGAATAATTGTGTTCTATTCCGGAAGGTTTATGCCAACTTAAGTGAATGCCCGAAATGCAAATCATCAAGATGGAAAGATGGCGATGCTGTGAAGAGGATTCCTCATAATGTTCTGAGACATTTTCCAATTACACCAAGATTGCAGAGGTTGTTTCATGATGCTGAAACAAGAGAGGATGTACTGTGGCATTCTAGGAACCAGGAGTACAGAGATCAGAATGTAATGAGCCATTCATCTCATGGTAGTGAGTGGAAAAGCTTCAATGATAAACACAAAGAGTTTGCTGCTGACCCGAGAAACATTAGACTTGGCTTAGCTTCAGATGGATTTAACCCATTTGGCCACCAGAGCGCCACATATAGCATGTGGCCAGTGCTTGTTATCCCTTACAACATGCCTCCAAATGTCTGCATCAAATAATCAAACTACATGATGGCCTTGCTCATCCCAGGTCCAAAAAGTCCTGAAAAGGATTTTGATTTATTCATGGAGCCTCTTGTGGAGGAACTTCAACGGCTATGGAAGGGTGTTCTTACTCGAGACCTATATAGCAGCCCACCATCTGCTTTCTTTCTGCGTGCTATTATAATTTGGTGCATCCATGATTATCCGGCTTTGGGCACTATGTCAGGGCGAACGACACATGGTTACAATGCATGTGTTCGCTGTGACAGGAATCCGCCGTCATACGCAATACTTAGCAAGATCTGTTACATTGGACACCGTTGTTTGCTTGCCAAGGACAAGCCGCATCCTAGAAAATACCGAAGACATGTGTTCAATGCAAAGCATGAAAACCGTGATGCACCAAAGAGGCTCACCGCCGATGAGTTGCAAGTGGAATTAGAGAAGGTCAGGCATATTACACCAGGAAACCATCCTGGTAATAGTAGCGGGAAAAGGAAGCGTGGCAGGGTAGAAGAGAGATTATTGTTTACCCGCAGGTCCACTTTGTGGGACTTGGAGTATTGGAAATATTTGGATCTGAGGCAGAATCTTGATGTGATGCACATCGAGAAAAATATATGTGACAGCATTATCGGCACACTTCTTAATATTGAAGGCAAGACGAAAGATACCTTAAAATCTAGGATTGATTTGACACACCTGGGTATCAGAAAGGATTTGCAGGTGCAAGATGAAGGTAAACCATGGGATATGGCACCAGCTGTGTACGTCTTGGACAAGGTAAAAAGAAAAGAATTCTGCGAGGTCCTGTCACGTGTGAGATTCCCACATGGATTTGCTTCCAACCCTGAAAGGAGAGTCAGTGCAGATGGAAACAAGGTACAAGGGTTGAAAACTCATGACTGTCATGTCCTACTTCAAAGGGTTTTACCTGTTATCCTTAGAGGATTGGGCCGCCCTGACTTATACAGAGCAGTTGCAGAGTTGGGACAATTCTTCAGGGAACTCTGTAGTAGGAATATCAGGATAGATGCTTTGGAGCGTCTTAGAGACAAGATACCAACTATCCTATGCGACCTTGAGAAAATATATCCTCCATCCTTCTTTGATGTGATGGTGCATTTGGCTGTTCATCTACCTAGTGAGGCACTACTTAGAGGTCCAGTACAGTATGGCTGGATGTACCCTATTGAAAGGCGGCTAGGCACTTTCAAGGGCTATGTTAGGAATAGAGCTAGACCCAAGGGTTCCATTGCAGAGGCCTACATTGCTACAGAAGCGTTGACATTCTGCTCAAAATACATTGAAACAGCTGATCAGCTTAGCAAAGAGGTGGGTGAAGACAATCCCGGGCTCAATGTTTCCAATTATTCTGTTCGAGTTACAGGGAAGAGTCGACAAGAGGACAAACCTAAAGATTTGGACAAGAACCATGTAAGCTTTTGAAGTGCACTGTCAGTTTTTTTAATATATTGAGTACATAGGATGATCAACTTGTCTATTTTCTAACCATAGGTTAAGAAGATGCGGGAGGATGGGCAGGCAGTTGATGATGCCCTTTACTCACTAGCAATGGGTCCTGATACTCGGGTAAGACATTATGAATCTTGCGTTGTTGGAGATGTGCGCTACAACACCCTTGCACGAGATGAAGGCAGGAAGACACAAAACAGTGCCATCATGAGCATGGATACGTATGACAAAGAGACAACTGAAATGTATGCTAACATAACAGACATTATTCAGTTGCAGTATATCTCCAGTTTCGAGGATCATCGGTGTGTGGTTCTGTTGTGCTGTCGTTGGTATAACCTGTTGTCCAGCATCGCAAAACCCAGAGTTGATGATTATTTCAAATCCATCAATGTCAAGGCGGCGTACCAGACCAACGAGCCTTTTATTTTGGCAAATCAAGCAACATAGATATTTTTCTTGGAAGACACATTTGCACGTAGCGATGACTGGAGAGTATTGCAAAGGTTTGAGCAGAGGAATTCATTTAATGAAGTTGCACAACAAGATGATGCTTACACTGCTCCTGATGTACAAGATAACACAGATGTTCCTAATATCTTTGAGAACCATCACGTCAATGGCGCCAGCGAAAAGATTGCCTGTCGTGCTGTGGACATACAAGAGTTGATCAAGAAGAAGCCAACGTTCGAGGATGTTGAGGACGAAGAAGAAGATGACACCGTGGAGAATTACGATTTAGACTGATACACATGGTGAAGATGTTGACGCTGCTGCTGCAGATGATGATTACATTGCTTTTGTCGTATTTGCCTGTCAGAAGACGTTTTTTATATACTATGTGAAATTGTGTTTGCTATGACAACTGAAACCTGATGAACATGTTGTTTAGTATTTTGCTGTGAGAACATCACTTGTTATGTATGCTGATTTGTGTTTGGTGATTGTCTGACAACTAAAACATGATGACATTGTTGTTTAGTTGTAATCATATTTGGCTGTGAAACTTGAATTTGATGACATAGTTTGCTATTGGACTGCAATTTGCTCAACGTCTTCGAATGAGAACAAAGCTGGCCCGATAGGGCCTCTGCTATTTATTTATTTATATGAGCAAAAGGGGATACCCCCTGATTTCCGTTAATAGAAATCATTAGATGTTCACAACACTACGCCCAGCCTGCTACACAGGTTTCATTCATTACTAGTTTCAGCAAAGTGCTCATGTCGTAGCCACTGAATACATCACGAGTGCTACATACACTGCAAATAAAGAGACAATCATCCTATAGAGCACATCGATTTTTCCCATTATCTTCACAAGCTCTTTCATCTCCTCATTGATGTCAAGGCCGTTCAGCAGCTGTTGCTTGTCCATGATCAGAGGAACTGCATCTTTAAGCTTCTGCTCTGCATCTTCCTCTTCTATCGTTCCTTCAGTTACTTGTCCAACACCCCAACCTGCTGGTATTGGGATTCCTCAGCTAACCAAATAATCAGCGTAGTTGCATTCCCCCACACCGGCAACTTCCTAGAAATACAAATCACGCGAATCTTCCCTTTTCTGCACGAATCAAATTGGTAGATCATCAACCAAACTATTAAAAAATCAGTAACTGAAAGCAGCAGAACAACACTTAAACATATTATTACCCCATGATTCGGGCATTTGTAGAAGACTCGGCCAGGGTTGCGGATTGTGGTTGAGACGCGACGGATGACTTTGCGTGATTTGCAGAAGTGGCACCACACCAACGGCAGCGGGTTGCGATGAGCAATCGGCTACAGTGCGCGTGCTGGTGAGGGTGTGATGAGACCCACAGGCAATGGTACGGGTTGCGACTTGGCGCATATCTGGTTGTTGCCTGCTGAAGAGCAGGTGGATGAGTAGCCAGCGGACATGGTTGCTGCGGCCAGAGCTTCTGATGCTAGGAAGAGTAAGTAGAGAAGAGGAGAAGCGAACGTTGGATATGTCAATTTCATTACTTGCAGAGTAGCATAGCACCATATATAGTCATAGTCTAGGTTTGGATTCGAACCAGCTATAGGAGCACGTCTTTATTTTTTCTAAAACTCGGCAACGTCTCATTACTGGTACACTAGCTTGTTCTGTACGCCTTCCCAAGTCTTTGATTTTCTTTCCCTTTTTTGCGAGGAAGGAAGGAAGACAAAATTGAGAGTTCCTGGGACTCGAACCCAAGACCTCTTGGTTGAAAACCAAGGGTGCTAGTCACTTATGTGGCGAACGTTCCCTGTGAGGAGGATGGCAGAAGAACGCATTTGCCTCGCAGTTTTCTTCCTATATATAAAAAGTATGCTACTTGGTGTCCGCTTAGTCAACAAAACGATTGTGCCAACCTTGACCGTTGGATTGACATTCAATGTCTGTCGTGTTTCTTCAGTCTCTTCTTCCTCGAGCCGCCAAAGCCAAACCAGCGCCGGCGGGACCGCCTGCTCCCGCCTCCCACGGCTGGCTGTGATCTGCCCCGGCTCCTGTTCGTTCCCGTCCGAGGCCTCACCATCGTCCTCCGCCTTGGTTCCCTCGCCGCGGCGCCGCCCTCCAGTGTTGTCAACATGGTCAACAACCGAGAGGAATAAGGAGATGACTATACATGGTGAGGATGACAGTAGGGACCCAGCAGTGCGCGCAGTAATTTTGTTATTTCGGGACGGAGAAGGGTATCAACTGGGTTGTGCGGGACCCGTGGCCCGTCTAGCCCAGGCTTGTATTTCATATGTTTAGCACATGACCAGCCCAGTTTGTTTTTTTCCTTTCTGAAAATTGCTAGCCAGCTATTTTGTTTTTTTTGCAGAATAACCAATGTAGGCCTACTTGCTTTTCTACGCCCTGCTGGGCCGGAAATCTTTCAAGAGGAGGAGGGATGCATTTTGCCTAGAAAATGTCCTATAAGTAATAAGAAATGGGCTATAAGAAATAATAAATGGGCTATAAAATGAAAAAATACAGCAAACAGACAATTAGTTCCAAAATATTGTTTTCTTTCGGATTTTGATATTTTAAATTTCATTATTTTTGTGCGGGTAAAATTTCATTGAATTTAAATTAAGGTATATTTAGATTTAAAATTAATTTGAATCTGGCTAGAAATTTCGGGCTGTATGCTGTTTGGGACAGATTTGGAGGCTGATTTGTGGGTCTACTAGGTTGACGTGTACTTTGGCTTTGTCAACTTAGTCCACAAACGATTCTAGCAGTAGTGACCGTTGGATGTTAATCCAACGGTCGTGCTACTTCTTCAATATCTGATCTTCTTGCTCCAGCCGCCCAAACCAGCTCCGGTGGGACTGCCTGCTCCCGCCTCCCGTGGCCGGCTGTGCTGCCGCACAGGCCGCACCGCCCCACCCTACTTCATTGCTGGCCAGGCCATTCCTCTACTCACCCACACCTCCTGTTATTTTCCGCGACGGCAGCCGGACCAGTAAACCCTCGTACTCCCCACCGCGAGGGCAACCATTGTCGAGTCTTCCCCGGCTCCGTGTCGTTCCCTTCCTAGGCCTTGCCGTCGTCCACCACCATGGTGCTCTCAGCGCGGCCTGGTCAACTTGGTCAATGAACGACATCCATCGGCCGTGGACTGTACGCGCAAAATAATGATTCCTCCACCTGACAGCTGGGACCCACCGTAAGGGCCTCTGTATTTCGCGAAAAAATGTTCCCCCCGCTGACATGTCGGACCCACCAGCTATATCTTCGCACACAAGGAAGTGCCTCCTTATTACGCACAAAAAAATGAATACCCCCTGCTAGCTGGGACCCACCATAGTGGGAGGATGACTTGTGGGCCAACAAAGTTGACGGGGACGGAGGGCTTGGTCAACTTAGTCAATATGAACGATTCTAGCTCCAGTGACCATACGATGTCCATCCAACGCCCGTAGTGCTTCTTCAACCTCTGGTCTTCTTGCTCCAGCCGCCCAAAGCAGCGCCGGTCGTGCCGCATGCTCCTGCCTCCCGTGGCCGGCTGTGCTGCCGCGGAGGCCTCACCGCCCCCTACTATTCCCACCACTGGCCAGGCCCTGCGGCGACGGCAGCCTCACACCGCAGCCGAACCAGTGAACCCTCGTACTCCTCTCCGCGCAAGCTTCCACTGCCGCGTCTTCCTCGGCTCCGCGTCGTCCCCTTCCTAGGCCTCGCCATCGTCCACCGCCGTGGTGCTCTCCGCGCGCGTCATCAACATGTTCAAGGAACGACTTCCATCGGAAGAGTACTGTACGTGGAGAGGCTGACAGCTGGGTCCACGGCCACAGCCAGTTTTTTTGTGATTTGCCAAGTAAGCCGCTTTGTCAGGCCTGTTGGGCTGCAAATCTTTCAAGACGAGGAGAGCTTTCATTCGGCTAGCCGAGAAAATGGCCCATCAGTAATGAGAAATGGGCTGTACATTTTTAAAACACATCAAACCGGCAATTAGTTTCAAATATCTTTTTTTTCATTTCAAGATTTTAAATTACATTAATTTTTATGCGTGGAGAATTTGTTGGATTTTATATTGATATACATTTATTTTTAAAATTAGTTTGAATGTGAGTCGAAATTTCGGGATTAAAAACAGTTCGGACCGCACCGAAATATGCAAAATTTCGTATAATTTTTTAACCGTGGCCACAATTTGGGTTGTAATGCTAACAAAGAGAATATGGGCTCCAAAAAAACCTTAAGAATTAGCAAATGGGCTGAAAATTATTAGAAATAATGGCAGATGGGTTGTATGCTGTTTTCCACAGATTTGAGGCTTTCCTAAAAAAAGGTTGACGCACAAGCAGTGACTGTTGGATGTCCATCCAATGGCCGTCATGCTTCTTCAATCTCTGCTCTTCCTGCTCCAGCCGCTCAAACAAGCGCTGGCAGGACTGCCTGCTCCCTCCTCCCCGCGGCCGGCTATGCTGCCGCGCAGGCCTCACCGCCCCACCGTACTCCCATCGCTGGCCTAGCTATCCCTCTACTCACCCACACCTGCTGTTATTCTCCGGCGACGGCAGACGAACCAGTAAACCCTCATACAGTCGTACTCCCCTCCACGTGGGAAACAACTGCCGAGTCTTCCCTGCCTCTGTGTCGTTCCCTTCCTAGGCCTCACCTCATCCACCGCCCTGGTGCTCTCGGCGCGACCTGGTCAACGTGGTCAACGACCGACATGCATCTGAAGTGGACTGTACATGGAGAGGCCGACAGCTGGGTCCACGGCCGCACGCAAGGAAATGCCTCCTTATTACACGCAAAATAATGATTCCTCCACCTGACATCAGGGACCCACCGAAAGGGCCTCTTTATTTCGCGAAAAAAACGTTACCGCCGCTGACAGCTCGGACCCACCAGCTATATCTTCGCACGCAAGGAAGTGCCTCCTTATTACGCACAAAAAAATGAATACTCCCCCTGTTAGCTGGGACCCAGTATAGTGGCAGGCTGACTTGTGGGCCTACTAAGTTGACGGGGACGGAGGGCTTTGTCAACTTAGTCAATATGCATGATTCTAGCTCCAGTGACCGTACGATGTCCATCCAACGGTCGTAGTGCTTCTTCAACCTCTGGTCTTCTTGCTCCAGCCGCCCAAACCAGCGTCGGTCGTGCCTCGTGCTCTTGCCTCCCGTGGCCGGCTGTGATGCGGCGGAGGCCTCACCGCACCCTACTACTCCCACCGCTGGCCAGGCCATCCCTCTACTCACCCACACCCCCTGTTACTCTGCGGCGACGGCAGCCTCACACCGCAGCGAACCAATGCCCTCGTACTCCTCTACGCGTGGGCATCCACTGCCGCGTCTTCCCTGGCTCCGCGTCATCCCCTTCCTAGGCCTCGTCATCATCCACCGCCCTGGTGCTCTCGGCGCGGCGTGGTCAACGTGGTCAAGGAACGACTTCCATCGGACGTGGACTGTACGTGGAGAGGCTGACAGCTGGGTCCACGGCCGCGGCAAGGAAGTGCCTCCTTATTACGTGCAAAATAATTATTCCTCCACCTGACAGCGGGGACCCACCGGACGGGCCACCGTATTTCGCCCCCCTGACTGCTGGGACCCACCAGCTACAACTTCGCACGCAAGGAAGTGCCTGACAGTCGGGACCCACCTGGTCGAAGCATACGTAGCATTGTCATTCTGGTCGCGAACGTGTACGTACATATATACTGGTGGATGTAGAGGCGCGCACGTGTCGTAGTAGAGGCGGCCAGGGTGCAAGAAAGAAAATACGGCCACGTATGTGTACATACGGGCGGGGTCTCGAACGCCTACTCACGCATACATACGGCGAGGGCTCGTTGACATGGCTGGGTCGGAACGGAGAAACAGTGTTGTCGTCGTGTTCGTGGGGAGGCAACGGAAAGCGTCGTGTTCATGGGGAGGCAACGGAATGCGTCGTGTTCATGGGGAGGCAACGGAACGCGTGGGAGCCAACCGGCTGGGTCGGAACGGAATGCGTGGTCGTGTTCATCGGGAGGGCTTGGACGGAACAGGTGATGGAAACGAGGCCTGGCGTACCGCACAACGGAGGAAACAGACCTCCTACGTTCAGAACGGGGTCCTGTTGATCGGGAGGGGTCTAGCTTACCGCAAAATGGAGGAAATGGACCTCCTACAGTCGAAACGGGGGTCCTGTTCATCGGGAGGGGTGTGGCGTACCGCAAAACGGACGAAACAGACTTGTGTTGGAGCGCTACGGTCGAAACGAGGGTCATGTTCATTGGGAGGGGTGTGGCGTACCGCAAAACGGGACTCCGCGAGATACTGTTCATCTCCAACGTCGACCCCCTCCAGCCTCCATGAGCTACTGTTCATCCACTGTCGACCTCCTCCAGCCTCCACCTGCGACTGTTCATCCACGGGCTCCTATTCATCCAGCCTCCACCGCGCGCTACTCCACCGGCTACTGTTCAACCAGCCCTCTCCACGGGCTCCTGTTCAACCACCCCTCCACGGGCTACTGTTCATCCTGCCCTCCACCGTCTACTGTTCATCCGGCCCTCCACGGGGTTGTTCTGTTCATCCAGCCCTCCACGGGGTCCTATTCATCCAGCCCCAACCGGCTCGATCGATCGGGGTCCTGTTCATCCAGAGGCAACACCACGGGGTCCTGTTCATCCACCCCCACCAGGAACTGTTCATCCACCCCCCCCCCCCCCCCCCCCCCCCCGGAACTGTTCATCCCCCCCCCCCCCCCGCAACGCTCACTGTTCAACCAGAGGCAGCATCGATCGGCTTCAGTTAGCAGCAGTAGCGAAGGAATCGCTCGATCGGGTTCAGTTAACAGCCATCGATCGATCGCTCGGGTTCAGTAACGCGTAGCCTGCAGTGCAATCGCTCGGGTTCAGTTAGAGCCCAACTCCTCGCTCGGGTTCAGTTAGAGCCAACGCCTCACACACACGCGTGTATGTGTACGAGAGAAACGCGCATCGCTCGGCCCCCGACCTCCCACCGTAACCGGGAACTCCCCGAAATTTTCCTCGCCCTCGCTTCTACCATGGTTTTTTCCGTCATGGACGGCCCAAAGAATGTCATGCAGCTGCATCTCCGGCCCGCCCAGGACGAAAAGCCCATTTTATGTCATGATTTTTTTGTCATAGAAGTAGGAGCCCACCACATCTATGATGATACCGGGTTTTGTCACAATTATCGTCATAGAAGTGTCATATGTATGATAGAAAAAAATTCGTTCAGCACAAAATGTCACGGATGTGTCATTTTTTGTAGTGTTTGCATCATATTATTGATCATCTTTATAATATCTTTCTTTAAAATGATGGTTCGGATAATTGTGCTTAATTGTTAGAAGAAGAAGTCAATAAAATGTTTGGCACAAAATATTTGAATGATGAGCATGATTTCAATGTTGTTAGTATGAATTTTTTTGAATATCCATGATGCTAGTGATATGCAAAGCCATAAGATTGGGGATGCTATGTTTGATGAAGATGATATTTTTAGTCCCACAAGATTTGATGTGCAAATTTTTTATAATGATAGCATGCCTCCTATTATGATGATTATATTGATGAAAGTTGATTTGGAGAGGTCATGACTTTATTTAGTGATGAATTCACTATTTTGGAAGAGGTTTCAATTGATTGTGACAACAAATTTGCTATCTATGATGATTATGGTGATGACATATATGTATTAGAGAATAATTATAAGCATGAAACTTGTCATCGTGATTCTTATTTTCAATCCCATGATAGTTATTTTGTTGAGTTTGCTCCCACCACTATTCATGAGAATAATTTTGCTTATATGGAGAGTAATAAATTTTCTATGCTTGTAGATCATGGAAAGAATGCTTTATGTGATAGTTATATTCTTAGGTTCATTCATGATGCTACTGAAAATTACTATGAGGGGGGAACTTATGCTCAGGGGCGAAGCCAAGATTTGACGATAGGGGGGGCGAAGAAGACACCGAACATATTTTTTTAACAATGACCATACATAGAGGAACACAAGATAATATCTATTTTTCAATTAGAAAATTGTCTTTTTGTTTGTTAGTTTGAATGTGGCTCTTACACCCAAAACACAGAACAAAGTCGATAACCCTATATGGCGATTCTAGCTTGTTGTAAATTTTACTCATGCTAGAATATTTGATCAGTACTTTGTGTACCAGCTAATTTGATATTGAAGTCATCATGCATACAAACTCGTAGAGTTCTAATGGTCCCAAAAATACAAACTAGCATCTAACAGTTTGTGCATACCTAATAATAATAGTAACTTGCAATAGCCTAGACATGAGCCAATGATATACCTTAGATCCAACGAGAGTCCTGCTATGTTGTCCTCAGGGTGAAATTTAAAACTCAGATGATAAAATCAGCGCAAACCTAACTTACAGTACCTATTATTTGAGAATAAAACAAGAAATTGCTACCCCTAATTATTTTTTGAGAAATTACCCCTAATTAATTTCATCTAAAGCAAAAAAGTTTATGGTCTATTGGAGCCAGATGCGGACCAGTTCATCAATTGAATTCCAAAGTATAAATCAACAAAGGAATTAAAGGAGACTCACCACAGGATTATTGTACCATCGGCACTATTGTGGATCAGTTGTACAGATGCCATCGTCAAACTTCCAGGCGGAGCAAGCGCGTGTGCCTGCTTCGTCGGCGCCGAAACGAACGATAGGGAATGCCCTCGATCGTGGCCTCGTCAGATTCTGGAACTACCCCTGGGTGTTTGTTTTCCCTAGCGTGGGCTAAGCAACAAGCACGTATGGGCTTCAACTAGGAAAGCTCCCTAGCGTGGGTTGACCAACAAGTACATATGGGCTTCAACTAGGAAAGCTCTCGGGCTTTAATACTTGAGCGCACTGTTACGGGGGGGCTAATTATCGCTAAAGTTGTTTGACCTAGCCTAATTAACTTGGCATAGATCACGGTGCTTTAGGTACGACGCGGCCGTTGGGGGGCGTGGCCCCCGCTCGCCCCCCCATAGCTCCGCCCCTGCTTATGCTTCTACACATCTCAATAATATCAAGTTCCCTCTCTTTATGTTGAAAGTTTTGAAGTTGCACTTGTTTTGCCTTCCTATGCTAGTTGATTCTTGCTCCCATAAATTGTTTGCTCACAAAATACCTAAGCATAGGAAGTGGGTTAGACTTAAATGTGCTTGCCATGTGATTCATGATGCCCTCTTTATGTTTCAATTCTTATCTTTTATGCGAGCATCATTGAAACCATCATGCCTAGCTAAAAGGTATTAAAGAAAAGCGCTTGTTGGGAAACAACCCAACACTTTTACCCACTGTTTTTGTATGTTAACATGATTAGGCTATTTTATTAATCATGTTTTATTGCTTTTGTTTCAATAAAGTGCCAAGTAAGACCTTTGGGATGGATTACGGTGATAGTTGATTTGATCTTGCTGAAAAACAGAAACTTTTGCGCTCAGGAAAACAATTCTAATTTTTTAACAGAAGCATGATAAAATTCTGATTCTTTTTGACTAAGATTAATATACAAATTACCTAGGTTTTCCTAAATTTTTCAGAATTTTTGGAGTAGCAGAAATATGGTTGGAGTACAGATTACTACAGACTGTTCTGTTTTTGACAGATTCTGTTTTCAATGCATAGTTTGCTTGTTTTCTAATTTCCATGGCTTATATTGCTCAATATAAATTGTGGAAATTATATTCTACAGTAGGCACTGTGTGAGAACAATCATGAATCTTGTCTTTGACAGTACCAAAAGTGAAACGGCTTGCTCTTTATCATACTAACTTGTCTCACAAAGTTCGTTAAGTTTTGTGTGATTGAAGTTTTCAAGTTTTGGGTGAGATGTCAATATGAGGAGAATAAGGAGTGACAAGACCCTAAGCTTGGGGGTGCCTGTCGGTGTCAAAACCGGCGGATCTCGGGTAGGGGGTCCCGAACTGTGCGTCTAGGCCGGATGGTAACAGGAGGCAAGGAACACGATGTTTTACCCAGGTTCGGGCCCTCTTGATGGAGGTAAAACCCTACGTCCTGCTCGATTAATATTGATGATATGGGTAGTACAAGAGTAGATCTACCACGAGATCAAGGTGGCTAAACCCTAGAAGCTAGCCTATGGTATGATTGCTGTATGATGAAGTTGTCCTACGGATTAAAACCCTCCGGTTTATATAGACACCGGAGAGGGTTAGGGTTACACAAAGTCAGTTACAATGGTAGGAGATCTTGAATATCTGCATCGCCAAGCTTGCCTTCCACGCCAAGGAAAGTCCCATCCGGACACGGGACGAAGTCTTCAATCTTGTATCTTCATAGTCCTGGAGTCCGGCTGAAGGTATAGTCCGGCTACCCGAACACCCCCTAATCCAGGACTCCCTCAGTAGCCCCTGAACCAGGCTTAAATGACGAGTCCGGCACGTAGATTGTCTTCGGCATTGCAAGGCGGGTTCCTCCTCCAAATTCTTCATAAAAGTTTGTAAACACCAAGAGTAGTGTCCGGCTCTGCAAAATAAGTTTCCACGTATTGCCACAGAGAAAATAATATTAACACAAATCTCATCTGCTGACGTATTCCGCAGCGTGACATCACACTACGGCCAAGCCTTTATTCGAATCGTTTACACCTTTACACCTCAGTGTGTTTTGCGAGGCGGTTTCCTTGGCACGTCTTGTCAAAGCAGAGATCGTGTCCCCTTTATTTACGGGATTCTCATCAATACGGACGTGGGTAACCCAATCGTGCCCGTTAGCATGTCTTCTCGATTAAAGGCGAGTCCCAAACGGTTACGGGGAGGGCCCCTGGTATTCAACCTCTTATAAAGAGACCAGGGCCTTACTCCTTTTCTCCAATCTCAAAACAAGTTCTCCCGTCGCCTCGAGTTCCAACACCCTAGGCTCCAGATTCCAGGCGCTTTGGACCTTCGACAATGTCCGGTTCCGACCTTCAAGGCCGATGGATGCCCTCCTCCGTCACAGAGGAGGACATGCTAAAGTTGAGAGAGGCTAAGTTCTTGACCGCCGAAATTTCGCATAGGTTGCTTGCTCAAAGGCAGGCTATTCCCAGTCCCCAGCCCGGTGAGAGCGTAGTGTTCATGTCTCACTTCCTTCGGGGGTTAGGCTTCCCGATGGATCCCTTTGTGAGGGGGCTGATGCTCTATTATGGGCAGGAATTTCATGACTTAGCTCCGGAGTCCATCCTCCACATTTCCTCATTCATCATTGTGTGCGAAGCGTTCCTCTATGTTACTCCTCACTTCGGATTATGGCTCAAGACTTTTGGAGTGGAGCCGAAGATGATCGAGGGACGGCACGCAGAGTGCGGAGGTGCTGTCATAAGTAAGAATGCCGATGCTCCATGGCCCAAGGGCTCTTTTCAAGAGGAGCTCAGCTTGTGGCAACGAGAGTGGTTCTATATCACCGCTCCCAGGAGCACCAAGTGGGTGGCGCCTCCTGCCTTTCGCTCGGGTCCCCCACCACGTCTAGCATCATGGGTCAACAAAGGATTAAATTGGGGGTTATCCAAAGATGTGCCCTTGTTGCAGGGCCGCATTAGGGATCTCTTAGAAAGAGACCTCAACCTGGTCAAGGTGACGCAGGTCATGCTGATTCGCCGAACACTGCCCGGCAAATGTCGCTCCCTTCGTTTGTGGGAGTTTAATCCGGAGGGACCACGAGCTCTCCAGCATTTTATGGGCGCAACGCCCGTGGAGATGTATAAAATGTTCTTCGGATCACAAGCAATGTGTCCGGATTTGACTGAGGACGCAGGTTTAAGCTGCAATTGCCCGGATACCCAAGTAAGTAACCTTGTGCCCGGACTCGCTATCCGTAAAATTGTCATAAATTCGCCCCTAAAAGAGCTGTCCTTTTAAACATGAGTGGATAGCGAAGGCAAAGCTGATCAGGTGTCCGACTCCCCTTCCTGAGACCAGGCCGGATCCCGTGCCAGTTAGGATGTTGAAGATCGTGCCTTTTGGAGGGAAGTGAGGGGGAGGACAAGGAAACTATGGCCTCCTCGAAGGAGGCTGCTCCGAAGGGAGGAACCGACAATTCCTCTCCTAAGGGGAAGAAGAGGGCCGCCTCTGACGACCCGAAGACCATGGCCTCAAAGCGGGGGGAAAAGTCCTCGTCAGAGGGTCCGACGCCGGGGAGATCCTCGGCCGAACTACGCCCTCAAAGGGATCAGCCCTCCAGCGAGCCGTAAGTAGAGAAAGATTTTCCTTTAGAGGGATGAGAGAAATCCTTGCTTTTTATCTGAGAAGATTAACCGAAATTTTACTTTGTAGCTCGGACCTCAGCCCTTCTCAGCAGAGCTCATCTTCGAGGGATCTTCTTCCGGAGATGATGGAGAGTGGAACGCCTCCCCCTGTCGTACCGCCTGGCGAGGCGGGCGACCCTGAGGTGTCGTCGTGGAGGGTTTCTCCAAATCCGGCAGGGGTGGAAGGTAGCCATATGTCCCCCCAAGGTTCTCCACGTCCGGCCTTCGATTGAGGTCATAGGACGAGTCCGGCACTGTCCGATGCGCGGTCGGAGGAGCTGATGATTCTGTTGGGGCGAGCTTCTATCTCAGAGGAGTACCGTGCATTGATGGGTACGGTGATTGGAAGGATTTCATCCGCGGAAAGCGGATTGCATGAGGCCGTCAGAAGTTTGCTGATGGGTTTTGAGGTACGTTTGATAATGTACTTCTTTGTCAGTTGCGCATAAACAAGATGCGCCCTGTGTAGATAGTAGCCCCTGAGACTCTATGCGTTGTCAAAATTGACGGCACGCAGAGGATCATAATCCCAGGTCTAAAATGTCGCCTCTGTATATAGGTGGCGAAGTGTCCGGAATCGAGCCGAACTGATGATTTTGCCGAACTAAAGCGGCAACTTGACGTGGCAGATGCCGACATCACGCTCGTCAACGAGCAGCTTGATGAGGCTCAAGGTATGCAATTCCTCGGGCGGCATCTGGTAAGAGGAGCTTTATGCCAGTATCTTACAATGTGTGTGCTTGACGCAGATGGTGCGGCCACCATGGAGAGTCTTCGGGTGGAACTTGCCCGAGCTAAGGAACAAGCCAGGAAAAGTGATGCGGCTGCCGAGAAGGCCCTTGAAGAGCTGAGAGCCGAACAGGCTGCTCACTGCCGCAGCAAGAAGGAGATGGCCGAGATGGCCGTGAAGTTAAAAAGTGCTGTTGACGTTGCAAGTTTCTTGAGAAAGAAGACCGGGCGAGACAGACGGACTTAGAGAAGGTCGTTGCTGACGCCAAGGATGCTCGCTCTGCGATGAGAGCTGCGAAGGAGGAGCTGCGTCAGGCCGGAAAGATTGCGGCTGGAAAGCCCTTTATGCTGCAGAGGAAGTTTTGCGATCCGAAGTTTTCTCCGTTGGACCGGATGTGGAGTGCGGAGGACACCTATCTGGATTTGGCAGCGAGTGCTGCTGATGCGACTGAATACTTTCGAGATCAAGAAGATCGCGAAGTGGAAAGGCTTTTCTGGTCACAGTTCCAGAATCCAGAGCATCCACTGGCAGTGGACGATCGTCTGGCTCAATGGGCCGAACTGAATAGATTGTCTGGACTCGCCATGAAGTACGTCATGGGTCATCTGTGGCCAAGGAGATCGGAGCCGAAAAGTTATTTCAGCTTGGTGCAACAATTCCTTGACGCGGTGCCACGTATCAATGCGATGAAGAGGTCAGCATGCATAGAGGGTGCTCAGATGGCTCTTGCCCGTGTCAAGACATACTGGGCAGAGATGGAGACCACCGTTGTTGCATCTCGAGATTCGGACAAAAGCCGAATACTCTCCGAGCACTATTTTCAGGAAGTCCTTGAAGGCGCTCGTGTAATAGAGGCGCAGTGCTCGAAGGATGCTATGTTCTGATAGCATATGTAATTATAAAGCAATATTTTGATGAATTGTAGTAGCCTTTTATACTTGTGCCTTCAAGTATTTGGAACACCTCCTGTGCGGCCGTTTTAAGATATATATACAAAATCTGAAAGATTGCAGTCGTTGGCTTCAGCCCCCACGCACATAGTGCGGGGGTGCTCGTAGAAGGCGCATTTTCACACTTAATCCAACGTCTTGGTCCTACAAAGGAGGTGATAGCGCAGCGAGCTAGGCAACCGGACTATAATGCTTTAGCACTTTCAATTAGCCATAGGAGCTTGACAATGGGACTATATAGGTAGCCCCTGGTGGCGACTGCGCTCGCCCGAATTCGGGGCGCGTATGTGCCTGGCCAGGAAACGGCCCTTCGTTAATGCGGAGGAATCCTAAAGATTCCGTAGAGTCATCGAGTGGTTGACCAGTCTCACACCATATCATGACAGTCGGTTTTCGGCTTTCTCTACTAAGGTGCTCGCCTGGCCGAACCAGGGCACAATCGCAGTAGTTCTCCTGGTGCCGCCTTAGCCGATAGAGCGGAACGTAAGGCGGCCGAACACAGGAGCCGGGCAACCCAATATTTGACCAAAATCATGACTCGGAGCTGATGCATATAAGGCCAAACTCGCGACGCCGAACACTGCCTAAGGTATTCGATCTTTATGAGAGCGGGCGAGGTAACGCTCTGAGGTATAAGCCCCTAGTGTCCAGGTACGCGCAAGAATTCTGACGTGGCCACATGCCAAGACGCCAGCCTCCTCCTTGGTCATAGAACCAGGGGATGTGTATCAACAAGAGATGGTAAAAAAGGTTTACGCAGGGTCTTAATATGAAAAGAATCCTTGGAACGGGTCCCTACTGCACATCTGCGCCTGTGTCTCCATTGTGTCGTATCCTGGACGGGCGCAGCACGACGTTCATCTGTAAAAAGAGAGCAACTAAGTTGAAAAAGGGGCATGCCGAACAAAAGCTATATGAAATAAACAAAGTGTAAAGTAAAATATGGAAAATTGAGCTTTATTGTCTCTTATTTTATACGTGTGAAGCCCCTAGTGCAGGGGTATATGGCCAATAAGCCTTTATCAACGATACTTTTGTGCCGGACTCGTCTATCCGTGTCCGTGGTGTTAATGACCTGTTCCGATGTTCTGGCTGGTGAAGCCATTGTATTGTGGGGCTGTTAAAGCGGCCGCACAATCCTCCGCTTGGGGGAGGTGTTCTCACTGCTTCCCCTTTAAGGAGATGATGCCGCATGGACCGGGCATCTTAAGCGTAAGAGATGCATAATGCGGTATTGCGTTAAAGCGGGCGAAAGCTTCACGTCCCAGTAGTGCTTGATAGCGACTTGAGAATGGGACGATGTGGAAAGTCAGCTTTTCGCGACGGAAGTTATCGGCAGAGCCGAAAATAACCTCGAGCCGGAGAAAACCCATGCAATGGGTGTCCGGACCTGGCGTTACTCCTTGAAAGGAGGTTTTGCTGTGGCGAATTCTTTTTGGGTCGATCCCCATGTGGCGGATTGAGTCCTGATATATCAGGTTGAGTCCGCTGCCACCGTCCATAAGGACATTTGAAAACTGGAGTCCGCCAATTATTGGATCGAGTACCAGGGCAGTCCAGCCTGGGTTCCTGATACTTCTAGAATAATCCAGATGATCGAAGATGATTGGTTTTGACAACCAGTGGTAGGATTCCTTTGGAATAGGCCGTGGGGCGCGTACCTTTATGGGCGCCGCACGTTTTGTTATGTGGAGTAAGTTTACTATTTTTACTTCTTGTGGGAAATTCTTTTGTTTCCTGGTACTCTGCTTTTGGGGTTCGTCCTTGTCTTCGCTTGGTGTGTCGAGCCCCTTGTGTTCAGCGTTGAGTCTGCCGGATTATTTGAAAACCCAACAATCTCTATGGGTATGGTTAGCAGGCTTTCCGGGAGTGCTGTGTATTTGACATATCCTATCCAAGATTTTGTTTAGGTTGGATAGGTCGTCCTTGTTATCTTGGAGGGGCGGCTTTTTCTGATTCTGTCGTGAGCTTTTGAATCCGGCATTGACTTCCGTGCTCTTTGGACTTTTTTCCTTAGTCCGGCGACGGTCCTTATTACGTCGCGGTTTTCCATTTCCATCCCTAGTTTCGGATGTACTTGGGTCAC
The DNA here is from genome assembly GCF_003073215.2 of Triticum urartu. Lineage (NCBI taxonomy): Eukaryota > Viridiplantae > Streptophyta > Magnoliopsida > Poales > Poaceae > Triticum > Triticum urartu. Next base: position 45,730 of record NW_024113100.1, on the reverse strand, counting down.
TGGTGCTGCATCTTGCCAACCAGTTGTCCTCTCCTGCGCAAAAGCGGGTCATGAGGCTTGTTAGTGCGGCCATTGTTCTTGGCTTTTCTTGGCCGAGGTGTCTGGCGAGCCATTCGTCTCGGACATTATGCCTGAAAGCCGCTAAGGCTTCATCGTCCGGACAGTCGACTATCTGATTCTTTTTAGTAAGAAATCTATTCCAGAATTGCCAAGCTGACTCTCCGGGCTGTTGAGTTATGTGACTAAGATCGTCTGCAACCGGAGGGCGGACATAGGTCCCTTGAAAATTTGCTCGGAAAGCGTCCTCGAGCTCTTCCCAACTTCTGATTGTGTTTTCCGGAAGGCTTTTGAGCCAATGCCGGGCTGGCCCTTTAAGCTTGAGGGGTAAGTATTTTATGGCGTGGAGGTTATCTCCTCTAGCCATATGTATGTGGAGGATATAATCCTCGATCCAGACTCCAGGGTCTGTTGTTCCATCATATGCCTCTATGTTTACGGGTTTGAATCCTGCTGGAAATTCATAATCCAGGACCTCATCAGTGAAACATAGGGGGTGTGCGGCACCCCTGTATTTGGGTGTGCCGGATTCTGATAATGGCTTTATTGCATTGCTTACGAGAGATTGCTTTCTTGGCCCGTAAATGAACCTGGCTGGGCCATGATGCGAATCCGTAAGTGGGTCGCATGTCGGCTTAAGTGCGGCGCTGCTTGCCGCTTTATGCTGGCCATGGAGTCATCTATCCGACCGTGTGGCTTTCTCACTTTTGGAATGCGAGGGCTCTAAAGCCTCCTCGTTGAATTCAGGCAGTAGCTTTCTCTTCAGATAGCTTTTAGTGCAGCGACTGTCGCCGTATTTGTCTGCGGTATTGATTACTTTACTCCATCTGATCCTGAGTGCATCTTCCGCAGTTTTTAGCTTCCGCTTCTGCTTTTTCAGGCTGCGCACGGGTGCAACGAGCCATTTGTGGAGGTTCTTCTGCTTTGTGGGCTTGTCCGGCGTAGGGTTGTCCGGAATGCCATTTTCGCCGGGGGAGGGATGTTTGGTTTCTCTATCCGGGTTTTCCTGTTGGGACGGTTGCTCTAAGGCATGCTCGTCGTTTACCGGCTCATCCTGCTCTATGGCTGGGTCTTTATCGAGGCGGGGCTTGGGTCGGCGTTTACACCGACGCTTTGATTGTTTTTTGAGAGATTGATCCCTCTTTCCATCCCCGTTTTCCTCGTTGTTGCTTCCTTTAGGGGTATCCACCATGTACACATCATGAGATGAGGTGGCTGTCCGATGCCCTATAGGCGTTGGTTCTTGGTTGTCTCCTGCATAGTCGTCCATACCGTCGATGTCTTCGGAGTCGAAGTCGAGCATGTCGGTTAAGTCGTCGATAGTGGCTACGAAGTGGGTGGTGGGTGGGTTTTGAATTTCTTCATCATCCGAATCCAATCCTTGCTGACCGTAGTCCGGCCATGGCTCTCCTGATAAAGAGAGAGACTTTAGCGAATTCAGGATGTCGCCGAAGGGCGAGTGCTGAAAGATGTCTCCGGCGGTGAACTCCATTATCGGCGCCCAATCGGATTCGATCGGCAGGGGCGCGGGGGCTCGGAGTTCGGAAAGGAATCCGGCTCCTCGGAGTCACGGGCCATGCGGAGTGCGGGGCTGGAGTTCGGCTCAATCGCCTCTGAGATCTCAGCCCCTGAGGCAGCGTCCAACCGCTGATCCTCGATCGGCGCAGTAGGCTCCGAATCAATGGTCAGAACCGATGCGTGTGCGGCCTCCAAGGCGCTGTTCGGCGGCAGAGCTATATCATGCCCATCGAGACAGTGCGGCGCGCTTGGCTGTGGCTCGAATCCGTCAAAGATCAAGTCCCCGTGGATGTCAGCCATGTAGTTTAGGCTTCCAAACCTGACCTGATGGCCAGGGGCGTAGCTTTCGATCTGCTCAAGGTGGCCAAGCGAATTGGCCCGCAGTGCGAAGCTGCCGAAGACGAAGATCTATCCGGGGAGAAAAGTCTCACCCTGGACTGCATCGTTGTTGATGATTGAAGGAGCCATCGGGCCTAAAAGCGACGACACAGAGGAACTCTCAATGAAAGCACCAATGTCGATGTCAAAACCGGCGGATCTCGGGTAGAGGGTCCCGAACTGTGCGTCTAGGCCGGATGGTAACAGGAGGCAAGGGACACGATGTTTTACCTAGGTTCGGGCCCTCTTGATGGAGGTAAAACCCTACGTCCTGCTCGATTAATATTGATGATATGGGTAGTACAAGAGTAGATCTACCACGAGATCAAGGAGGCTAAACCCTAGAAGCTAGCCTATGGTATGATTGTTGTATGATGAAGTTGTCCTACGGACTAAAACCCTCCGGTTTATATAGACACCGGAGAGGGTTAGGGTTACACAAAGTCGGTTACAATGGTAGGAGATCTTGAATATCCGCATCGCCAAGCTTGCCTTCCACGCCAAGGAAAGTCCCATCCGGACACGGGACGAAGTCTTCAATCTTGTATCTTCATAGTCCTGGAGTCCGGCTGAAGGTATAGTCCGACTACCCTAACACCCCCTAATCCAAGACTCCCTCAGTGCCTAAGGCACCCCAAGGTAATATTCAAGGAAGATCCAACCAACTAAGCTTGGGGATGCCTCGGAAGGCATCCCCTCTTTCGTCTCCAACATTATGGTAACCTCACTTGGAGCTATGTTTTCATTCGTCACATGATATATGTTTTGCTTGGAGCATCATTTTATTTTGTTAGGATTTTCTTACTGTTATTTAGAATAATTTTTTTCATATTTTATTTCAATAAAAGTGTCAATGATAGCCTTTGCCATGCTTATTTTGCAAGTATACATGTTGCTGTTTGAAAACAGAAAGTTTACTGCTGTTGCAAAAATTCCCTAGAAAAGTCAGAATGTGATAAAATGTTAAAACTTTTTGAAAAATGAGCTCCGATAAATTTTATACAGTGTGGAAAATTTTCACAACTTTTGGAGTTAGGGAAATATTGATACTCTTGCATTCTTTACAGACTGTACAATTTTGGCAGATTGTTGTTATGTTTGCATTCTTTGCATATGTTTGCTTGTTTAATGATTCTATTTGAGGATAGGAGTATTAAATATGTAGAGGAATTTAGTGTGGAATGTTGAGTAATAATTTTAGTGATTTGCTACAGTAGAGAGTGATAAGGTTTTTGCATTGGTTTATACTAACTTATCTCACGAGTTCTTGTTGAGTTTTGTGTGGATGAAGCTTTTGAGATTTAGGAAAACCGTGATATGAGAAGAATTAAGGAGACACAAAAGCTCAAGCTTGGGTATGCCCAAGGCACCCCAAGATAATATTTCAAGAAGTCTCAAGCATCTAAGCTTGGGGATGCCCCGATAGGCATCCCACCTTTCCTCTTCAACAATTGTCGGTTAGTATTGGTTGAGCCTAAGTTTTTGCTTCTTCACATGAGTTGTGCTATTGTTAGAATGTCATTTTGTTTGTTTTCCTTGCTGTTTTAATAAATTATTATATCTTGAAGTTTTTAAATAAAATAGATTCCTCAAATAGTTTCCAAGGAGGCTAGGTAAGCGGCATTCACATCCCGTCAATGAAGCTCTTTTCTATGGGATTGCTCTAGTGCTTCACTTATATCTATTTGAGCATGGTGTGCTTTAGTATCTTTGAAGAAATTCTCTCTTGCTTCACTTAAATTAATTTGAGATAAAAAATATTATGCTCATGATCTTCATTTATATCTTATTGGAGTAGCTTGGCATTTACTCTTGAACTTCACTTATATCCTATGAGTAAATTGTTGAATAAATTGAATGTCATGAAGTTGAAATCATATCATGCCTAGTGGTAGCTTCACATTGGGTTTAGAAAGTGAAATCTTTTGAGGCTTGACAATCACAATATTGGTCATACAAGTAATTCGTGAATAATTAGTATAAGGAAGAGAACTTTCACATGCAAATACACTATCTTGGAAATCTTTTGTGATTGTGAGCCCCCATCAAAATATTATATGCCAAAATTGTTGACGTTGGACAAGGAAGACAACGTAATGGTTTACGTTTGTTCATATTGACGTAGAAGTTATATTGTCATAGATCCTTCAACATGTGGTGCTTGCCCCCCATCTTTGCTAGCCAAAAATTCCGCACAAAGTAGAGATACTACTTGTGCATCCAAAAACCCTTAAACCCAAATCTTATCTTCAAGAGTCCACCATACCTACCTAAGGATTGAGCAAGATCCTTCAAGTAAGTTGTCATCGGTGCAATAAGGCAATAAAAATTGCTTCTAGAAGTGTGAGATCATTTAGTGTAAGAGAAAATTGAGCATTGTACGAACTTGTGATGGTGAAGAATAAAAGCGACACACTACATAATAAAGGTTGCCATCACAAGGGGCAATACAACGTGACATTCTTTTGCACTAAAGGGTTGAGCATACAAACAAATAAGTGCATGGCAACCTCTGCTTCCCTCTACAAAGGGCCTATGTTTTACTTTTATGTATTTACTTTTATGCAAAAAGTCAAAGTTCTTCTCTCTATTCCTTTTTATTTTTCTCTTTTGGCAAGCATCATGTGGTGAGGAAAGATCTAGGCACATATATCCAGTTGGATAAGGGCAGCATGAGTTATTATTGTTAACATGACCCTTGAGGTGAATACGTTGGGAGGCGAAATTATAAGCCCCTATCTTTCTATGTGTCTGGTTGAAATGTTTTGCTCATGTGTATGCAGTGAGTGTTAGCAATCATAGAAGACTATATGATGGTTGAGTATGTGGAGCTCTTACTTAAACTATGTTGAATAAGTTGAATTACAATTGCTTGGTGACTGAGAACATAGGTTGTTGAGTTTCAAGAGAGTTGATTGTTTCAACCTTAACATGTGAATTGGTTGCTACTTTAACATGAGAAGTTTCATAAGAAAGAATTGTTGTTATGATGCTAGGAAAAGTGATTGAAATTATCATTGATCAAACTTATGCACTTTGCTAGCATTCACACTTCATAAATTATTTCTTTTATCATTTACCTACTTGAGGACGAGTAGGAATTAAGCTTGGGGATGCTGATACGTCTCCAACGTATCTATAATTTATGAAGTATTCATGCTATTTTATTATCATTCTTGGATGTTTTACAATCATTTTATAGCAACTTTGTATCATTTTTTGGGACTAACATATTGACCCAGTGCCCAGTGCTAGTTGCTATTTTTTGCTTGTTTCGTACATCGCAGGAAATCAATAAACGGGGTCCAAATACCGCGAAACTTTTTGGAGATTTTTTATGGACCAAGACACCCAGGATGGGCCAGAGAAGCACCTAGGGGTGCCCCGAGGGGGGCACAACCCACCAGGGCGCGCCTGGGGGCCCAGGCGTGCCCAGGTGGGTTGTGCCCACCTCGATGGCCTCTCGCACCCCCTTTTACCCTATAAATTCCCAAAAATTCCAGAAACCCTCGAGGTTAACTAGATCAGATGATCCACCACCGCAGGGCTCCGTAGCCACCGAAAACCAATTCAGACCCGTTCCGGCACCCTTCTAGAGGGGGATCATCCCCGGTGGCCATCTTCATCATCCCGGCGGCCACCACGATGAGGAGGGAGTAGTCCACCCTCAGGCCTGAGGGTTTTTACCAGTATTTATGTGTTTAATCTCTCTCTCTCTCTCGTGATCTATATCACGGGCTTTGTTAATGTAGATGCATCATATGATGTTTCTCCCCTCTATACTCTTGTTGTGATGAATTGAGTCTTTACCATTTGAAGTTTTGTCATGTCGGATTGAATGTTCAGATTTGAGAAAACATGATGTATGTCTTGCGGTATGAATACTTGAGGTGACAATGGGGTATCATATTGATTCACTTGATATACGTTATGGCACTCAACTTGCGGATTCCCGCGGTGATATTGGGGTAATCTATGCATCGGGGTTGATGCACATTTTTATTATCTTTTCTCTGGTAGAAACTTTGGGGTCTCTTTGTAGTTCTTTGTGTGGATTGAGTATTATGAATATGAATATGCTTTGGTGTTATTCTAGTACGAACTCTAGGATAGGTCAAACGGAAAAAATAGCTTTGCGTTATTTTAGTACAAATATTGAATAGATCGAGCGGAAAGAATAGCTTTGAGGTGGTCTCGTACCCTACAAACAGTTTATATCTTTTGTTCTCCACTAATAGGAACTCGGGAGTGATCCTTTGTTGCACTTTGAGGGATAATTATATGATCCAACTATGTTAGCACTGTTGAGAGATTGCGCTAGCGAAAGTACGGACCCTAGGCCTCATTTTAAGCATTGCAATACCATTTTTGTGACCATTTACAATTTGCTACCTTGTTGTTTTTATTTATTCAGATTACAAAAAAATATTTCTACCATCAATATTACACTTGTATCACCATCTCTTTGCCGAACTAGTGCACCTATATAATTTGCCATTGTATTGGGTGTGTTGGGGACACAAGAGATTTCTTGTATTTGGTTGCAGGGTCGTTTGAGAGAGACCATTTTCATCCTACACCTCTCACGGATTGATAAACCTTAGGTCATCCACTTGAGGGAAAATTGCTACTGTCCTACAAAACTCTGCGCTTGGAGGCTCAACACGTGTCTACAAGAATAAAGTTGCGTAGTAGACATCAAGCTCTTTTCTGGCGTCGTTGCCGGGGAGGTGAGTGCATGAAGGTATATCTTTAGATCTTGCAATCAAATCTTTTAGTTTCTTGTTTTATCACTAGTTTGGTTTATAAAAAGAAAACTACAAAAAATGGAATTGAGGTTGCATCATATTATTGATCATCTTTATAATATCTTTCTTGAAAATGATGGTTCGGAAAATTGTGCTCAATTGTTAGAAGAAGAAGTCAATAAATGTTTGGCACAAAATATTTGAATGATGAGCATGATTGCAATGTTGTTAGTATGAATTGTTTGAATATCCATGATGCTAGTGATATGCAAAGCCATAAGCTTGGGGATGCTATGTTTGATGAAGATGATATTTTTAGTCCCTCAAGATTTTATGTGCAAATTTGTTATAATGATAGCATGCCTCCTATTTATGATGATTATATGGATGAAAGTGGATTTGGAGAGGTCATGACTTTATTTAGTGATGAATCCACTATTTTGGAAGAGGTTTCAATTGATTGTGACAACAAAGTTGCTATCTATGATGATTATGGTGATGACATATATGTATTAGGGAAATATCTACCATATTTGTGCCGCATCATCCCTTCCTCTTTGGGGAATAACCGACGTAGTTCAAGCCGCATCAAAAGGAATTTTTGGCACCGTTGTTGGGGAGTCATCATCAACGCCTGCCAGGTTCCTAATCACAAATCTCAACTCCTTGTAATTTACATCATTTGCCATTTACCCCTCGTTTTCATCTCCCCTACTTCACAAAAAATTATCGTTTTATTAGCCCTCTTTTTCTTTCGCGGTTCTCATTGGAGTTTTGTTTTCTAGGATATGTCACCAAGAGTGACTTTGGTATGGCAGAAACAGATGATGGCCTAACTCCTAAAATTGGACGATCTGGCAATTTGGATGCTAAAACCTTTATTTTGGGACAAGGGAATGTTATAGGAAAAGAACGTATCCAAGAATTTTTCAATTGTGTTGGAAATTTAAGTCTTGACGATGTTCCTATACTTAAAAGAACTAAATCTTATGCGGAAGCTATTTCAGCACTAGTTCTGAAACTTGAAAATAAATTTTTCCGTACCAATCCTACCTTGCAAAGATTGTTTTTGAGCTACCTGTTATAAAGCATCTCAAAGCCAAAAAGTTAGCCACCCTCGTTCTCATGAATGAATTTGATTACATAATATTGGAAGCTAGAGAAAATTTTGATTTCTATCGTATGAATCGTGAAAAACCAGTGATACATGAGATTCTTTATAATAGTGATTATGTGCTAAGCCATTTGCTTGGTGATAATCAAATCTTTGATGAGAATCTTAAAAAGGAAGTCCCTATTTTAGATATAATCCAACAAGTTTTCAATGATGTTAATCAACACTATTGGATTGTTGCCAGAAATCAAAGGGGATATGATGATAAGCAACTTGATAGTGCTAAAGTCTCTATGGATAAGGTGTTCTATGTTGTCTTTGCAAAATATCCCGACAAGAACACCTCTAAAGAAAATGAAACTAAAGATGACAATACTTAGATATTTGCATTATGCCTAGCTTGGGGCATAAAACGATAGCGCTTGTTGGGAGGCAACCCAATGAATAAAATTTATTTTTGTCTTTTTCCTTCTGTTCTTGAGTGTTTGCACAACTATGCCACTGTTATGATTGTGTTTTTTGTTTTAATTAGTGTTTTTGCCAAGCAAAGCCTTTGGGATCATGTTGGGTGATAGTTGATTTGATCTTATTGAAAAACAGAAACTTTTGCGTCCAGAAAAATAATTTTCATTTCTAACAGGATCATGATAAAATCCTGATTTTTCTACACTAGATTGGTATCCATATTTCCCACATTGTCCTAATTTTTAAGTATTTTTTGAGTTGCATAAGTATGCGAAGTTTTCAGATTTCTATAGACTGTTCTCTTTTTGACACATTCTATTTTTCTTTCCGTTGTGTGCTTATTTCGATGAATCTGTGTTTTGTATTGGAGGGTATAAGCTATAGAAAAGTTGGAATAGAGTAGATATAATGCAAAAATAAAATATGAATGGGTTTGCAACAGTACTTATAGTAGTGATTTGCTTTGTTATACTAACGGATCTCACGAAGGTTTTGTTGAGTTTCGTGTAATTGAAGTTTTCAAGTTTTGGGTGTGGTCACGATGGATGAAGGAATAAGGAGTAAGAAGAGCCTAAGCTTGGGGATGACCCATGGCATCCCAAGCCATTATCTAAAAGAGAAGCAAGCAACTAAGCTTGGGGATGCCCGAGTGGCATCCCCTCTTTCTTCTAACAACCATCGGTATTTTACTTGGAGATATATTTTTATTTGTCACATATGATGAGTTTTGCTTGGAGCGTCTTGTATGATATGAGTCTTTGCTTGTTTTGCTTTTTATTTTTAGTCATCTATCCTTGCTGGACACACCTATTTGAGAGAGCCAAAATTATGCTATGACTTGTTAGAATTGCTCTCTATGCTTCACTTAAATCTTTTTGAGCTATGGAATTGCTCTAGTGCTTCACTTATATATTTTTTAGCACGGTGTGCTTTGGTATTTTTGAAGAAATTCTCTCATGCTTTACTTTGATTTATTAGAGAGTTAGTAAAATTTTAAGAAATTCTCTCATGCTTCACTTAAATTATTTTTTGAGAAGAAAATTTTTCTGCTCATGTTCTTCACTTAGATTTGTTTGAGCTATCAAAAGCAACATATGAAATTAGTCCCAAAGTGATAGATAGTCAAGAGGGATATAATAAAAACTTTCATGAAGATCATTGGACAAAATATACTTGATTCCTCGTAATAGTTTTGTGATATGATGATATAATATGTGAGTCATGTTGATTAGTAATTATGCCTTAGTAAGAATATTGGCGTTAAGGTTTGTGATTCCCTATGCAAGCACGGAAGTTAACAATTATGCAATGAAATTATATCCTACTTGTGGTGCATTATTCGATGTTAGTTATGCTTAATGCTCGCTTATGAGATTTTTCGTTTCTTGGTTGGATGCTTCTCAATCTTTTGCTAGCTTCATTTGCACTATGTATGATCACTACTTGTGCATACAAAATCCTTAAACCCAATTTTGCCACATGAGTCCACTATGCCTACCTATATGCGGTATTCTTTTGCCGCTCTAAGCAAATTTGTATGTGTCATCTCTAATTTTCAAAATAAATTTCTCTTTTGTGTGCTCGTACCTCATGAAATGGTAGGTGGTGGCTAATATGTTTCCATGCTAGATGTGTTATTCCCAAGATGAGTGTTATTCACTTTCACTGCATGAGAGTACGGCAAAGGTATTAAGGATTCCCAGTCCCAAAATGAAAAATGAATTTACTTTATGTTGTGAAATAATAAATTCCTTGGAAAGTGTTGGTATGGACGACACCCGTGGATTCGGTTAGCCGTGGAATGTGAGAGTATGTTGGAAAAAGGAATAAATTTTATTTTCTGTTTGGGAACCGCCTATGATATATCTAGCATGGAAAGTATTGGGAACTACTCAATCGTTTTTGTTGACAGGAAAAGCATGCCACCGAAAATGTTTTTATCTCTATCTTTTTCGCTTTGAGCTCTGGCACCTCTACAAATCCCTACTTCCCTCTGTGAAAGGCCTTTCTTTTACTTTATGCAATTTTATTTTTATTCGAGTCTCCATCTTCTCTTATGAAGCACCAACTAAGGGGCACTATGATCGTACTTGAGCATTGGCTGTAGCTAATATGCGAGTGTGTTTCATGAATGGATCAATGATTGAGCATAATGGGCTTGGGATAACTTGCTTTAGTGTCGATATTTTGAAAGACATGGTTGCTTGTTGATATGCCTGAGTATTGAAATCTTCATGTCAAAACTATACTATTGCTTTGAATCACATAAAAGTACAAATGGCCATGCTACAAAGAAAAGAATATCTGATGAACATGATAGGCAGCAGTCCACATAAAAAATTCTGTTTTTATCATCTACCTACTCGAGGATGAGCAGGAATTAAGCTTGGGAATGCTGATACACCGCCAACGTATCTATAATTTTTGATTGGTCCATGCTGTTATATTATCATTCTTGGATGTTTTACAACCATTTTATAGCAACTTTATATCATTTTTTGGGACTAACCTATTGACATAGTGCCCAGTGGCAATTGTTTTTTTGCTTGTTTTTTACTTCGTAGAAAATCAATACCAAACGGAGTCCAAACGCAACGAAACTTTTTGGAGAATTTTTCTAGGACACGGGATGGGCCAAAGAAGTACCAGAGAGGTGCCCCGAGGGGGAACAACCCACCTGGGCGTGCCTGGGGGCCCAGGCTCGCCTTGGTGGATTGTGCCCACCTCGATGGCCTCTCACACTGCCTCTTTGCTCTATAAATACCCCAATATTCCAGAAACCCTAAGGGAGTCGATGAAAATCAATTCCAACCGCCGCAAGTTCCAAAAACCACAGATCCAATCTAGACGCTGTCACGGAAGGGTTCATCATCCTCATTGGTGCCTCTCCGATGATGCGTGAGTAGTTCATTATAGACCTACGGGTCTGTAGTTAGTAGCTAGATGGCTTCCTCTCTCTCTCTCTCTCTTTTGATTCTCAATACAATGGTCTCTTGGAGATCTATTTGATGTAACTCTTTTTGCGGTGAGTTTGATGGGATCCGATGAACTTTGAGTTTATGATCAGATCTATGTTTTTATCCATGAAAGTTATATGAGTCTTTTGATCTCTTATATGCATGATTACTTATAGCCTTGTATTTCTTCTTCGAACCTTTGGTTTAGTTAGGCCGACTAGATCGATTTTTCTTGCCATGGGAAGAGGTGCTTTCTGATAGGTTCGATCTTACGGTGCTCGATCCCAGTGACAGAAGGGGAAACGACACGTATGTATCGTTTCCATTAAGGATAACAAGATGGGGTCTATTCCTACATGAATAGATCGTGTCTACATCATGCCATCGTTCTTATTGCATTACTCCATTTCTCCATGAACTTAATACACAAGATGCATGCTGGATAGCGGTCGATGTGTGGAGTAATAGTAGTAGATGCAGGCAGGAGTCGGTCTACTAATCTTGGACGTGATGCCTATAAAATGATCATTTCCTGGATATCATCATGATTATTTGAAGTTCTATCAATTTCCCAACGGTAATTCATTTACCCACCGTATGCTATTTTTCTCGAGAGAAGCCACTAGTGAAATCTATGGCCCCCGGGTCTCTTCTTTATTATATTTGCCTTCGAGATCTATTTTTATTTGCTTTTATTTTCAGATCTATTAAACCAAAAACCCAAAAATATCTTAATGCAATTTTTATTTATTTATTTTATCTTGCGTTCATGTGAGATCTATTTATCCAATCTACTACAATGTTTACCTATGTTTTACCCGTGAGGGACTGACAACCCCTCTTTTATGTCGGGTTGCAAGTATTTATTCTTTGTGTGCAGGAGCCGTTCACGTAGTGTTGCGTGGTTCTCCTACTGGTTCGATAACCTTGGTCTCATCACTAAGGAAAATACCCACCATATTTGTGTTGCATCATCCCTTCCTCTTTGGGGAATAACCGACGTAGTTCAAGCCGCATCAAAAGGAATTTCTGGCGCCGTTGTTGGGGAGTCATCATCAACATCTACCAGGTTCCTAATCACAAATCTCAACTCCTTGTAATTTACATTATTTGCCATTTACCCCTCATTTTCATCTCCCCCACTTCACAAAAAATTATCGTTTTATTCGCCCTCTTTGTCTTCCGCAGTTCTCGTTGGAGTTTTGTTTTCTAGGATTTGTCACCAAGAGTGACTTTGGTATGGCAGAAATAGATGATGGCCTAACTCCTAAAATTGGACGATCTGGCAATCTGGATGCTAAAACCTTTATTTTGGGACAAGGGAATGTTATAGGAAAAGAACGTATCCAAGAATTTTTCAATTGTGTTGGAAATCTAAGTCTTGACGATGTTCCTATACTTAAAAGAACTAAATCTTAAGCGGAAGCTATTTCAGCACTAGTTCTGAAACTTGAAAATAAATTTTTCCGTACCAATCCTACCTTGCAAAGATTGTTTTTGAGCTACCCGTTATAAAGCATCCCAAAGCCAAAAAGTTAGCCACCCTTGTTCTCATGAATGAATTTGATTACATAATATTGGAAGCTAGAGAAAATTTTGATTTCTATCGTATGAATCATGAAAAACCAGTGATACATGAGATTCTTTATAATAGTGATTATGTGCTAAGCCATTTGCTTGGGGTTAATCAAATCTTTGATGAGAATCTTAAAAAGGAAGTCCCTATTTTAGATATAATCCAACAAGTTTTCAATGATGTTAATCAACACTATTGGATTGTTGCCAGAAATCAAAGGGGATATGATGATAAGCAACTTGATAGTGCTAAAGTCTCTATGGATAAGGTGTTCTATGTTGTCTTTGCAAAATATCCCGACAAGAACACCTCTAAAGAAAATGAAACTAAAGATGACAATACTTAGATATTTGCATTATGCCTAGCTTGGGGCATAAAACGATAGCGCTTGTTGGGAGGCAACCCAATGAATAAAATTTACTTTTGTCTTATTCCTTCTGTTCTTGAGTGTTTGCACAATTATGCCACTGTTATGATTGTGTTTTTTGTTTTAATTAGTGTTTGTGCCAAGCAAAGCCTTTGGGATCATGTTGGGTGATAGTTGATTTGATCTTGTTGAAAAACAGAAACTTTTGTGTCTAGAAAAATAATTTTCATTTCTAACAGGATCGTGATAAAATCCTGATTTTTGTACACTAGATTGGTATCCATATTTCCCACATTGTCCTAATTTTTAAGTATTTTTGAGTTGCATAAGTATTCGAAGTTTTCAGATTTCTATAGACTGTTTTGTTTTTGACATTCTGTTTTTCTTTGCGTTTTGTGCTTATTTTGATGAATCTGTGGTTTGTATTGGAGGGTATAAGCTATAGAAAAGTTGGAATACAGTAGATATAATGCAAAAATAAAATATGAATGGGTTTTCAACAGTACTTTTAGTAGTGATTTGCTTTGTTATACTAATGGATCTCACGAAGGTTTTGTTGAGTTTTGTGCGATTGAAGTTTTCAAGTTTTGGGTGTGATCACGATGGATGAAGGAATAAGGAGTAAGAAGAGCCTAAGCTTGGGGATGACCCATGGCATCCCAAGCCATTATCTAAAAGAGAAGCAAGCAACTAAGCCTGGGGATGCCCGAGTGGCATCCCCTCTTTCTTCTAACAACCATCGGTATTTTACTTGGAGCTATATTTTTATTTGTCACATATCATGAGTTTTGCTTGGAGCGTCTTGTATGATATGTGTCTTTGCTTGTTTTGCTTTTTATTTTTAGTCATCTATCCTTGCTGGACACACCTATTTGAGAGAGCCAAAATTATGCTATGACTTGTTAGAATTGCTCTCTATGCTTCACTTAAATCTTTTTGAGCTATGGAATTGCTCTAGTGCTTCACTTATATCTTTTTGAGCACGATATGCTTTAGTATTTTTGAAGAAATGCTCTCATGCTTCACTTTGATTTATTTGAGAGTTAGTAAAATTTTAAGAAATTATCACATGTTTCACTTAAATTATTTTGAGAGAAGAAAAATTTTATTCACTTAGATTTGTTTGAGCTATCAAAAGCAACATATGAAATTAGTCCCAAAGTGATAGATATTGAAGAGGGATATAATAAAAAAAACTTTCATGAAGATCATTGGACAAAATATACTTGATTCCTCGTAATAGTTTTGCGATATGATGATATAATATGTGAGTCATGTGGATGAGTAATTATGCTTTAGTAAGAATATTGGTGTTAAGGTTTGTGATTCCCTATGCAAGCATGAAAGTCAACAATTATGCAATGAAATTATATCCTACTTGTGGGTCATTATTCGGTGTTAGTTATTCTTAATGCTCGCTTATGAGATTTTTCGTTTCTTGGTTGGATGCTTCTCAATCTTTTGCTAGCTTCATTTGCACTATGTATGATCACTACTTGTGCATCCAAAATCCTTAATGGTTTTATTGTGCCAGTTTCTCTTCTTCTAATGAGAGGTCGGCTTCAGCTCTTCTCATCTATATAAAAGGTCGCTCCTCTACAGGGGAAAAAACAACTCTTTGTCTCATGTGAGACAACAGGCATCTGAAACCCTGCCTCTTGTGATCCATTACGGGAGAGGGGCAACTAGGTTTTTGGGGAGTACCATCGCACGACTGCTGGATTTTTGTTCATCGTGGCTGCGAACGACGACATCCTCGACGACGAGTTCCCCAACGACGACTTCTTCCTCGACGTCGACGACATGACGAATGGCGTCTCTACATATTCTGTTGTTGTCCCGTATGTCATCTTAGTCTCTATGTTAGGGCTAGCATTTGGTTTACTGCTACCCATGATCGGCCTGGATATGTTGCTTGTTGCTTATGATATCAATTGGATGACTAGTTAAATAATCAGTTGCATGTATCAATTATTCTCTCTATCATGTTGATCATTTTTTACCTATTGTTTTTCTGGATTAAACTTAATGAAAAAATGCCTAATTTTTCAATAATCCAAAAACCTAATGTGTGTAGGCATTTTTCTCCAATTACATTTGCTACCACTCTTAAGCCTTCTGTGTTTGAGGGTGTGAGTTATAAGAGGTGGCGTGCGAGGGCAGTTCTTTGTCTTACCACCATGAACTGTTTTCATGCATCTAAGGGCAAGCTAGAGGAAGAGCTAACTGCTGAGCAGGAGCAAGCTTTCCAGGCTACAGACATCCTCTTTAGAGGTGTTGTTCTGAGTGTTATTGGTGACAAGATTGTCGATCCATTCATAACCATCACGATCGGTAAGGATATGTGGGATGCGGTCGAGGCCAAGTTTGGGGTCGCTGATGCAGGAAGTGAGTTGTGTATCATGGAACAGTATCATGACTACAAGATGACTGATGACCGCTCCGTTGTTGAGCAGGCTCATGAGATTCAATCGCTCATTAAAGAACTTGAGCATCTCAGTTGTGTGTTACTGGACAAATTCATTGCCGGATGCATCATTGCCAAGCTTCCCCCTTCATGGAGGAATTTTGCTACCTCTCTGAAGCATAAGATGCAAGAGTTTATTGTTGTTAATCTAATTGGCACTCTCGATGTGGAAGAGAAGGCGAAGGCAAAAGACATATGTGCTCGTTTCCATGAGGGGAATTCTAGTGCCAGTTTGGTACGGAAGAGAAATTTCCAAACCTACAAACCCAAGAACAAAAACAACTATGCGGGAAAAGGAAAATTTGAAGGCAAGAACAAAGCCCAACAATCTGCCAACTTCAAGAAGAAGAAGGAAGTTTATAAGAAGAAAGGAAAATGCCATGTACGTGACAGTGAAAATTATTGGGCTTCATCCTACAATGATTACTAGGACATGCATCAAAATGAGAACGGCAAGACCACTAATGTTGTTATTGGCGATGTTGAGATGAAAGATATCGGGTATTGTTGGTCTTATACCCCATGGTATGACCCGACTAGGAATGACCTGGCATCCCATGGAGGCTCGTCATTAGGCTAGCAATGTGGGCCGTAATTCAAAGCCCAGGGGGCGACTGAAAGAAGAGGCCGACTCGTGGGTCAGTATTTGGTGAGTCAGCCCAACAAGGAAGTTGTAAGAAATTTTCCCTTACTTGAAGGACAAGGTGAATAGGAAATAGACTAAGACATGGGTTGTAGTATGACCCGGACTCTGTTGTAAACTCAGGGCCTCGGCCTACATATAAAGGGGAGCCCCTGAGATAGAGAAGTTAAGTTACAAGGTCTCGAGTACTAGATTAGCTAAGTCGCACCCTTGTTTTCGAGATCCAAGCAATAATCAATCAAGTAGGAAGTAGGCTATTACCTCTGTCGTGAGGGCCGAACCTGGGTAAACCCGTGTATCTCGATTCCGATCAACCCCGGCAAGCTACTACCTAGATGTGATGGCATCAGGACTAAGTCCTTTTTCGAGGACATCTGCCGTGACAAAACCACAACAATTGGTGCCCACCGTGGGGTTATCGCTCAGTGGTGTTGAGATCTCGGAGGGAGCTCTCCCAGGGATCGAGGGATATGTGATCGTCCGCATGACCAAGAGTCGCCGCGACAAGCTCTACATCGACGATTTAGACTGGGGCCCTAAGACCGACTCAATCAACTACGGTTACCGGGTCCCCTTCGACAAGGTCCATGTTTTCATCGGCAAAATCGACGAATCAAGACCCGAGTCGGACATCTACACCAAAATCGATGAGTCGGCTTAGTGCAGGCAACCCGCCGGGGCTCAAGTCGGTCGGAATCATGTCTTCGTTGGCTTCACCCAGGGAGTCGATCTCGCAGACAACTCTGTGTCTGGTGGGGACACCCTCATCTACTCCGACGGTGAGTTATCGGTCGGGGACACTGAGTCAATCCTCCCGCTGTATCATGGTAGGCTTGGGGCTACTCCGGTGATGAGCCGGCTCCAATCGACCACGAGCTGCTCCATCGAACCACCGTCTACATGGCAGGCACTACGCCGACTCTTAACTCTAGGACAACAGGTGCCGTGATGGGAACCAGCTCTTCAGCACTGGCTTCGAATGAGAGTAGCCCGGTAAAACCGCTGGCTCAAGTTCTCACAGAGTTGGTCGCCTCATTGGCAACGCTCCTGGAGACACCGGTGACTGCGAAAAACCACATGGAATGCAATGTGGAGATAAGTAAACTTCATGAGCAAATGGCTAAGGCTCGGGAGGATATCAACGCTGAGAACACTCGCATGGTGGAGCTGCAAGCCCAAATTCATGATGAGGTGGAGCGCCTGAAGACAGAGGCCTGGCATATGGGCCTACGACAGAACGCAACAGATGTGGTTCATCAGAGGAGGCACATGAGCCATCTGCCCTCCAATTTTGAGCTCATGCATTTGTTCAACACACCACAAGACACGCCCATTCATTTCCAAATTTTGTTTGCACAAAGACCCACATGGCTCCTTTAAAGAGTGATCGATAAGTTGAAGCCAAGGTATAGAATCCTCCCACATGCCACTTCCAAAGCAGAATATCTGGACAATCTAGGATGAGCTGAATGGAAAGCATGACTTCCCAAAGCCTAATCACTTGCTCCAAGCCATCCGTTGAGAGAACTCTGACAATATCAATGGCCCAACGGTGTTTCAACATATCGTCCCTAACCGATCTTCGATTGATTGTCTAAGTCCTCACCTCTTAAAAAACAATCGACACAATATCCACACCCACTAGCACCATTTAGCCATCTGTCTCTCTAGAATAATATACGGTCCCTAACGCCCCCTTGTCAATGTACGAGGGTTGTTGACAGCACTCTGAACCTGTTGATCAGAGGAGGGAGACAAGTCTTGCCAAGGCCAGGAATCAGTTGTACGCTTAAGCCATTCCCAACGAAGCAAGGCAAGACCATGGCCCTTGAGGTCGATTACCCGATCCCTCCTAGCCGTTTTGGCTGGCAAACCCGCTACCAAGCCACAAAACACTTCCCAACATGGTTGTCCTTTGTTCTTGCCCAGAAGAAGGCCATGCAACCTTTATGAACATGACCGAAAGCCCATTTGGGGGTGTCTTCCACCAACCACTGATGATTAGCTAGTTCTAGCTATAATAACATTGTTAACCAAGATCAACCGGACAACTCAAGTAATTAGGCATTTTTGCGAGCCTGGCATTAAGCTAAGAACACTATCCACAATAGGCTGCTACTTTGAGTGAGTTAGTTGCCAGATTGATGATTGAAGGCCTAAGTACCAGCATGCCACAGGGAAGCTTTCCATCCTCCATGGAAGGGTCGACACCACAAGCTCCTTACCCCCACCTCCTCACAGATAGTAATAGTAGACGACTTCACGAAATTGACTTGAAGACTCATGGCAGTGTCGAAAATTCTAAGGGATTCTTGGACAAACAATGTATCCATAGCAGATAATCTGATGAAGAGGTCCACATTGTTCGCATAGATGGATACATGATGCAGTGGGGAGCAACTCGACAGGGCACTAATAACCCCAAGCTCATGTGCTCCAATGATCAAAGCAGTGAGGACGTCCATCACTATCACGAATAACAACGGCGACAATGGAACTCCCTCACGCAATCCGCGCGCGTGCATAACTTTTTTCCCTGCAAAACCATAGGCACCCCAATGCTCGTCGTTGTGAGCAAGGTGGCAATCGAAGATCTTCGTCTCTCCGAGAACCCTTTTGCACGCATCACTTCAAACAAGAAGAACCAAGAGAGCGAATCAAACGCTCGTGAGATATCCAGCTTCAGCAATACACCCTTGGCCTTGTGATGCTGTAACTTTTGTGCCACCTGCCAAACTAGCATAAAATTTTCATGGATATATGTTATACCCGCCCTTAATGAAAGCCGACCGGATTATATGCACTAGCTCTTCCATGCGCACAGTAAGCCTGACAACAAGAAGTTTGGAGCACATCTTGTGGATATCATGCACTAACCTAATCGGACGGAAATCTCCGATGAGGCATGCATTCGGCTTTTTCGAGATCAACATGATTAGTGCCTGATTAAGCCTGACAAAACCCTCGCCCATTGTCCAAGAACAGTTCGTGGATTGCAGCCACAACATCAGCTTTGATCACAAGAGCCCAAGCCTTTTAACAGTCTTGCAACGTCGTACAACCTAAATCAAGATGAAACTTAAGAATCCAAGTGGTTATAAACTACAACCTCCATAACTAAATATAAGACGTTTTTGCAGTTGAAAGTTGTTTTTGAAGTATTAAGTTGTTTCTAAAGTTCCTAAGTATCTATTGATTTATTTCAGAAGTTCAAATCATATGGACACTTTACTACACCCTCCGTTCATTTTTATAAGTCGTTTCAGACAACTAAAATTAAGCTATTTTATACACTGTCTGAAATGTTACAACACCTTAGAGCAACTCCAACGGGGCGACCCAAACGGACGCGCGCTTTGTCCGCTTTTTGTCCGTTTGGGTTGGCCAGGCAGACGTCGGCGTCCGCATTTTAAAATGGATTGGCTTGACCGCCCAATAGGGAGGCCGACACAAATGTGCCGGCGTGAAAAAAAACAAGCTGCACAAAATAAACATAATTAAACATAAAAGTGGCCGGTCAAACGCCGGCCAAAGTCCACCTAGATCTAATAAGCATTAAATAAAACATTAAAAAAAGTCTGCGCCCGCCTGCTGCCGCCCCGCACGCTGCCCTAGACGTCGTCGGCCTTGCCCTCGACGCCGCCATCGTCGGTGAGGTCGATGAAGACCGGAGCAGGGCCAGCCCACCCGAACGCCGCCTGGTACGCTGCCAGGGCAGCCTCCTCCGGCGTCTGTTGTGGCGACGGCATTGCGGCAAGCCGCGCGCGCTCCTCCTCCTCCTCGTCGAGCCGGAGCGCCTCCGCGTCGCGTTGGAGCATGGCCTCGTAGCGCATCTTCTCCTCGCCGTCGGCCTGCTTCTGGCGGAGCCAGTGCTCCTTCCATCGCTCGAGGTGGGTCGCCTCTTCCTCCAGCGTCGCGGCGAAGTGGACGGGAGGCGCGCTCACCCACTCGCGGTACTGGCCCGTCCACAAGTAGGCCTCCTCCGGCCAAGTGGGTGGAGGCGGGGAGCGCTTACGCGACGGCTCCGGCTCCGGCTTGGACTATACGGGCGGCGACGGCACGAAGAACGGGGTGTGGACGGAGTTCCCCGTCGCCGACAGGTCAAGGGCTTGCTCCAGCCCATCCCAGTGCGCGTCCTCCTCGATGCGGCTAGCCTCCAGCGCGTGCTGCAGGGCCTCCTCGAGGGCGGCTTGGTACTCCGCCTTCGCCTCCATGTCCTCGGGCTCTACCTGCGGGGCGGCGGTGGGAACGACGGCGGGACACCCGAGCGCCGTTGCTCCTCGTATTCGAGGGCGAACCAAGCCTCCCAGTTAGGAGAGTCGGCGGCGTACTCGGGCAGCCGACGCTGCTCCGGCGTGAGCAGCGCGCGGCGCCGGCGCACCTCGTCGTCGTGCGCCCGCTGGGTCCGCGGAACCGCTGGCACCGGGATCCGGTTTGGATCCAAATGCCAATGGTGCGGCAGCGTCAGGTCGGGGTAGGGGAGGGGCTGCCTGTACTCCCAGTGCCACTGCGCTTGGTGCACCGGGATGTGCAGGCGCCGGCGTCCAGGGCGGAAATGCGTCGGCGGTGGAGGGGGAGGGGGAGCACGGGATGACGAGGCGCCGGGGGTGCCCTTCCCCTTGCCATTGCTTTTGCCGAAGAGGCCCATGGCGCGCGCTAGGGTTTGCGGTCGCCGACGAGGAAGCAAAGGAAGTGGTGAGGGGCCAGATGTGGACGGGAGAAGCGGATGAGGCCGACCCCACCACACGCGTGGTTAAAAAAGGACGCGCGCACTAGCTGACGCGTGGGCCTGCTATCGGTGGTCGTCATAAATAAGACGACCGGTGGCGGTTGGGTGGCCGCCAGGTGGGGACGCGCGGCGCGTCCGTTTCGCGTCCGCGCCGACGCATTTCAGGCGTAATTTTGGGCCGGAAATGGGTCGGCACGGACACCGGGCGGACACGATTTGAGTTTGGGTCGGCGCGTTGCGTCACTTTTGTCCGCGCCAACCCAAAAAGACGCGGGCGGACGAAATGGGTCATCTCATTGAAGTTGCTCTTGTAAAAGTGAACAGAGGGAGTAGTAAAATCTGGAACAGGAGTTCAAACACATCTTCCCTCTGTCGTCTTCTGTGCTTCAACCGGAGAAGGCTGGATGGGACTCGACCTTTTGGCTAAAGCTGTCAGAGCCGCCTGGACCGAGTCCATGTGCACCAACCAAAACCCCCTTCCTCCTTTCCCCACCGTCTTCGCTCACGGGCAGAAGCACAAACAGCGTCACCGACTCCTCCAGAAGCAAAATGCCCCTCCTGCTCCGACGCCTCGCCGGCGCCATCACCGGCGCGGCCCCCCTCCGCCGCGCCCTCTGCACGGCGGCCCCGCGCCCTCCCTGGGCCATGGTGAACAGCCAGGCCGCGCTGGACGCGTCAGGGGCGCCGTCGCGGGGCGCGCGCGCGCTCGTCGACCTCGACACCACCCCCTGCGTCTCCCGCCTCTCCGTCCCCGCTCGCCTCGTCGACCCCCACGGCGACATGGGTCCCCTCGTGGGCATCGTCCGCAGCGCCAGCCGCGACGGTCTCCTCCTCCTCGACTTCGTCGACGCCCGCCCCCGCCCCCGCCCCATATGGCCACACGAACTCGCCGCGGACCGCGGCGGCGTGGAACCGGACGCCAAGCTCTTCATCTGCAACCCACTCAGCGGCCAGCTGGTCCGCCTCCCGGCCCCCGGCATGGATGTCCCCAAGATGAGCACCTCCTTCGGCCTGCTCACACAATCCCAAGGCTCCCACGGCCCGCCTGATAGGTACGCCGTCGCTCAGCTCAGCAAAAGCAGTCGCGGGGGAGGGGAGTGCCGCAGGGTCGTGCGCCGGTTTCTGTCCGAGACAGGGGAGTGGGACGAGCGGCCGCTGGTCGGGGTGGCCGAGATGGACACTGCGCGGAGCATGCTGATCAACCATGAGGTGCTGGCGTTCGGCGACCGGCTGTGGTGGGTGGACGTGGCCTGGGGCGCCTGCTCCGTCGACCCCTTCAGCGACTGGCCGGAGCGCCGCTTCGCCGAGCTGCCGCGCTGCAGCGTGCTGCCTGCTTCCGATTCCCCGTTGCTTCCGACGCTGAGCAGGTACCGGCACATGGGGGTCAGCGACGGGAAGCTGCGCTACGTCCAAGTGTCCAACAGAGACGACAGGTCCAGCGTGATCCTTTCCTTCTCGCTGGATGACGAGACCTACAGCTGGGCGCTGGATCATTCAGCTCAAATTACAGATCGGCGCGACCGCTGCCATGTTCAGATTGCTGCCATAGATCCATTCAAAGCCAACCTTGTGTACCTCCAGCATGGTGGCACTGTCATTGCCATGGACCTGGCTAACAAAAAGGAGATCTGGAGGAGTTCCCTTCCACAAGAAATCTTCTTTGAAAATTTGCTCCGCGGTAGTTCTCTTGTTCCGTGCGCGCTCCCAACATGGCTTGCCACAAGCCAGATCCCCTCTTCTGCAGGTACATATAAGCTTCATACACTTGATACCGAATCATCCAATCCAAAGTTTACTGTCCTATAATTGTTAGATTGCTCAGGATTTAGTTTGTTAATTTGCACAAATTGCGTTTGTATTGAAGATTCTGAAGGATTTGACGATATCTCACACACTGTGGTTTAATAATTGCACATACACTTATACTTTTCTGAATTATAAATTGGCCATTGTTACCAGTGTTTTTAACCTTTTTAGGATATCAGAGGTGGAATTTGGCATCGCCAGAGAATCTGATGTATTTTATTGATTGCATTGGTCATGAGATTGTCTATCATGTAAAAAATGGTTTTGCCGATCTAATTGATGTCAGCATATAGACATGCAATTGTCCTGTTGAATGACTAAATGTTGTTCCAATTCAAGTCCTGATGCAACGATGAAACATATACTGCTCTTGTTGCTCTGTGTCATTTTTATTTAAGTTCTTGTATCTATTAATTGAAGGAACCATTTCAACAAGCAACAAGGCCGATTGCAAAAAGAAGACTTTGGCAGACATGCTGGTTCGCGTAGACAGCTAACCTATCTCCGGTACACTCTCTTAAGTAACTCTTTCTTGTTTGGGTACCCTTCTTGATTCGTTTGATATCTTGTCATATCTTGTTCCTTCTTGTCGCATGATTCTGCATTTCTCCTACACTGCCCATAAAATGTGTTACTTGCACAAGCAACAAAGTTTTGGTAATGTTTCGAAATCACTATGTTTAATAATTATACTCCACCATTGTTATCCTTAGATCCAACTTGTCAGGATTGTATGCACAAACTGTGGCTAATTACAGGACAGGGCACTTCCTTTCCTACAATCATGCTGCACTTTTAGATGAACAAAATTTTGATGCTTGAATATGTTGGGACTAGCTAGTCAATGAACCGGTAGCACGGCGACTGTTTTGGCTTCTACTTCTTCTTGACTCTTATAATCGCCGGTACTGTCTATAGTGCTGGACTGCTACACAGAGTAGTATTACCTTGTCTGAACTACTTCATTATCCGGTCTGACTTATCCCAGACATAAAATTAGGACAAGGCTAAAATATGGCTGCCTTTTCACCATGATAAATATGTCTTTCACTAGTCGATGTCCTGAAATGTTATCAACAAATCATGACTGAACTGAAGCATGGTGCTTGCTATTTCTTACCAAATTACCATACTGTATAAGTGTATATTGACCTATGACCAAATTTGCAATGCTATCTAGTAGTCCTTCAACAGAAGTGTTCCCCAAGTATGTCAAGTTGGGCTTATTTTTTGGGCTGATGCAATTCTCTTTGAAAAGGACGGATGTTCTTAAATATTTCGGACAAGTGTAGGTGCACACCTATCAGAAATCCAACGATACTTGCGAGTTGCAAGGGATCATGCTTTTGTTCTTTGTAAAATGTTAATGCCCTGAAGTGTTTAGTTCTGACATGTTTCGCTTTGTATTCATCAAATCTGAGATATACTTGATTGCATATTTGCATGCTGATGATGATAAATCTATGAATTCTCTTTATGTTGCTAGATGTTTCTGCATAACTAAAAAACGGACCTCTCACTGGCATATATGTTAATTTGAAATAGGTTATCAGGTATGTGTTGTAGAGCATACCATTTTCGTCGAAAAATCGGTCATATCCAATGTAAACCAGAATTCATGTTAGAACTATTGTAGAATGCGTGTATTTTAGATTGAATAACTGAAATATTCATTAGAAATAATGGATCCAAAGTTGATGCTATTATATTGATGGTGATGATTTTGTAGGAGAAACAGTCGGTGATCTACCTAGTGTGAAAATTGTGTTAATAAGTCTTGATGCAGAGATAAACTACAAACAACCTAAGAACTACAAAGCTGGCAAACTAGCTTGCAGTCTGCAGATAGCATCTCATTTTTTGTAATTGCTCTAAAGCAGTATTAACTGGAATCTGTTTGTGCTGTTGTGTACTTCTGACTCATGTTTATGTTTACGTGTGTTTATATTGAGCCCAAGAAGAAATTAAAGGAACAAAAATCTTTTGTTTATGTCAGGTGTTCTCTCCATGCCAGTATTTTGATGTCTCTAGAATGTAAAAAATTTCAGAATCATGACAAAGACTCGACTGAGACTCATGTTTATATTTTGGTTTGCAGGTTACTCCAAATTGTCAGATCAGAGTTATTTTGGAGGATTAGGAAACTAATGGTGGTACTTTACTGAAATCTCATTTTGGGGGGAATTCCTTGAGAAGTTTGGGTATATTAGGATTTGCTGATGCACTTCCTCAATCACAGTTTGGGCAAAAAACTGTGGCGAGAAGTTTGTCATATTTTGGCTTTACTTGTGCGCTGTTGAATTCAGTACAATGGTTGTTCCCTTCGTCAATTCGACATGTAACAGAAGTCAAGATAACATGACGCAACGTGCCCTCTTAACTTCGAATGAATTAATTTCTTTTGGAAGTTAGTAGAATTCTGGATCATTATGCCTAGACTGATCTGGAATTTGAAATCTTGTTTTAACTTGAGAATGCTTACTTTGAACTGAATGAATGGGCGGGGCTTGTAAGCTTAAACCAATGTGCTCTGGCATTGTTATGGAATGATGATTGGAGTCTGGGGATAAGCTTCACCCTGGGCATTGGCATGTACCTCAATTGGTATTTTGGAGTGGTTTAAATATGTTGTGAACTGTGGCTGTTCTTGGAGTGTGCATGCCAGTTTTTTTCCTTTTCAGTTAGAATGCCTTGAGGACGAGCTGCAGAGATGGTACATGTCGACTGTACATGCTTTAGGATGAAAATCCTGCTTTAACATTCCGATTTTGTTTTCTACAGAATCGCAGTTTGGTGAATTGATTTTCCAATATGTTCAACTAGAGATTCTGATGATCCGCAAGTCAAAACTCTTGGTGTTTTTTTTCTTTCCTTTTTATACTTGCCCAACCGAAAAATCATAGAGTGGGCGATGACGGAGTAATTCACTTTCTAGGCTACGCAGGACGGATAAAATCCGCATGTAAATATGGCTTGTATGTGTGGACTTGGGGTGTTTTCCCCTTTCTTCTTTAATGAATGATATGTACACTCGTGCGTATTCGAGAAAAAAAATAGCAGTGAGCAAACTCCTTTTTCTCCTGGCCTAGAAATTTTTGGTGGTAAATGATGAGGGTGCCTAGTGTCGATAGAAAGTCATACGTTTGTATCCTGGTGACATGTATTACCGTATTTTCCGTATATGCGTCGGCCAGGGGACCCCTACTTGAGCGACCGACCTAGCAAGGTTTTGCTATCCCACATTTGTCGAGAGGAACACGTATTCAACGTGGCGAACCTAATCGACTCAGAGAAGAAGAAAATGAAAGGCGCATCATGGCAAAATTGACTTAGAGAAGAATGGATTTAGAGAAGAATGAAAGAAAAGGCTCATATGGGAAGTAACCATGCACATCTTGGATCCCACCAACACATACGTGGATTGCGAGACTATCTCCGCCCTTAGCCCGAGGGCACTACTCACGTGTCGCAATCGCCATGAACATAAGAGACATTGTACAATGGTCTTTAAGCTGAAGTTAAAAACTATTCTTACAATCTCGTGAATTATGGTGGAATCTTGGTGCACCAGGGTTAGCCTAATGGTGAGTAATTATGGAGATGAAGGATAATGTGGCGGCGGTTGTGGAGGAGTGGGTGACGAATGGATCTCGACCTTGTTGTCTGTGAACTTGCTCGTGCATTTCTCCCCTGAATATCGCTAGTGCTCTCGATTACGGCTGGGGACGGGGGCTGTTACCAATCCGGAGGCTTGAACCTAGGTAAAATCACTATGTCATCTTTATCGCCGACGAGATTCCTTCCGATACCACCCTTCTCTGTACAATAGTTCACGACTACATATAGCTCGTAAGATCAGCGGAGAATTATTCATCAACACAAAAGGGTGTCTACTATCTTATCCTAGAGCCTAGACATTTGAATAATTGTCCTAAAAAATTATTTCCAAGATTTTTTATGAGGTTTTCATCCACATTTAGTTTGGTTGGTTTCTATTCCAATTTTTAGTTTGAAAAAACTTATCTAGGAGTTGGGGTTGATATATTTACCGGTGGTCATGAATAGGATAAGAAAGGTTGGGTTAAAATTTGGACCTTGATATCCTCCACACATTCGGGTGGGGAGAGCATCGCCCACACGTGTGGTACCAGCGATCAACCCACCGAACAAGTTGTTCGGTACCAGCAATCAACCCACCGAACAAGTTGTTCGGTAGGGAAACACCATAGCCCAAACGCTCTACCCATCAGCCCCTAGAGGCCTTTTCCCTGTAAAAATAAAGCCCAGTAAAAGAAAAGCCCAGATTTATACTACACTTGCCATTGTCCACAAAAATAAAAAAAACTGGGCTTTATTAGTCACAACAAAATCTGGGCTTTATAAAAATAATTTTTTTCATATTTTACCATGGCAAAAAAAACTACATTTGCTATTGTCTAGAAAAAGTAAATTTGCCGTGGCAGAAAAAAATAGAAAGTAGAAATTTGCCATTAGCGTTTAAAAATAAAAATGTCGTGTATGTTATAGTAAAAATGTCATTGCAATACAGGAAGATTAGCCATGCCGGGAAATGAAGGTAAATATGTCGTGGGATTTTTTTGCCACGGATGAAAAACAAATGAAATTTGATATGGTTCAGAAAAAGTGAAAAAATGCCATGTTGTCTGAACTACATTTGTCTGATCCATAAAACTAAAAAGTGCCAGGCGCACAGAGAAAAGAGGTATTTTTGCCTTGTTGCGAAGAAATAAGCTCACCATGGTGTAAGAAGAAGATATAAAGAAAGTGTCATAAGCTCATGGCAAAACAGGAGTAGTAATTGCCATGGCAATTTTGTAGTCTATGAAAAATTGGGTGAAGATTGCCATGGTCCATTAAAGAAAAAGTTTGCCATAGCCCATAATACAACCAATTTTTTTTTACCATGGTCCATCAAGTGAAAATTGGCCATGGTATAAGAAGAAAAAAGTTTGCCATTATCCCAAGAAAAATCGCCATGTTCCATAACATGAAATTGCCGTGGTGCATACAGCAATTTTGACATCATCTTGAAAAAACAAAACTTGCCATGGGCATAGTGAATTTGCCGTGGGACATCTAGTGAATTTGCCACGGAAAATTCACTAACAATGTTTTGACATCATTGAGAAAGAAGAAACTTGCCATGGGAATTAATGTGAATTTGCCATGGGGCATCTAATTAATTTGCCATGGCAAAAATTGAAAAAAAAGTTTGACATCATCTTGAAAAAACAAAAAACTTGCCATGGGCATTAAAGTGAATTTGTCGTGGGACATCTAGTGAATTTGCCATGGCAAATCACTGAAAATAGTTTGACATCATCTTGAAAAAACAAAAAACTTGCCATGGGCATTAAAGTGAATTTGCAGTGGGACATCTAGTGAATTTGCCATGGCAAATCACTAACAAGTTTTTGACATCATCGAGAAAAAATAAACTTGCCATGGGCATTAAAGTGAATTTGCCGTGGGCATTAAAGTGAACTTGCCATGGGTATCAAAGTGAATTTTTCATGGCAAATCACTAACAAATTTTTATATTTAAATGTATAACGGAAAATGCATATTTCTGTTTTTAGTTCCACCAACCTAAAATTGATCAAGAGATGCATAATTAAGGAAGATAATTGGTCAAACTTAAAAAATGAAAACCAAAATTAAAGTTTCAGATGTGAAGCTCTAGTCTACATGAAGAAAGTGAAAAGAAACAAGAAACCAAAGGGTCACCTTGTATATAAACAAACCAAGGATCATCATATAAGGGAAATTTTATCAACCATCGATTCTAAAGTTGGAGATGAACCGCATAAAATTCCAGTCGTCAGACCGCGGCGTGCAGCCATACAAAAACATGCTTCCAACCAAACACATAGAGTGAGCAATTTAGGAATGAAACTATAGATTTTTTGGGGGAACAAACCTATGTCTTCTTTATTAGGCCCAAACACATAGATTTATTTTCTCCTGTGGATTAGTGAGGTAAGGAAATCTGAGAGCAGAAATTTGTTGATTATTAGGGAACACAAAAATTAGGCTGGATATTTCTATTTTTCTGAAAATTTCGAGCCTGATCCTTCTTTTTCTGTTTAACCAGTCAGTTGTTAGTTGTTAACCCATCATTTACTTTTAGTAAATAATAGATAGATATGTTTATCTGTTCTTTTATTACGTGATAGGTTTGCACAAGATACCTGGGTATTTTGTCGCAAAATGTCCAAACTTATCTATTTAAGGAACACATTTGTGCACAAAAAAATTTGTCCTCTAGATATGCAGGTGGTTTTTTTTTTGCGAAAAGCTTTTGATCTATTCATTTTCAATCATAACAGTACAACAAATATCAAATCTAATAAAATTTATGTCCATATCCGTAAACCACCTAGCAACGACTGACTATATCCAATGAAGCGGTCCGAAAGGCGCGCTACCATCATCGCCCCTTCCTCGCCAGAGCTAGGTAAAAGTTGTTGTAGTTGACAGTTGAAAAGTTGTCGTGTTAAGGTCTCGTAAGACCAGTGCACTAGTAGAACAACAACCATCACCGATGAAGAGGAGTAGATCGGAAGTATCCCACCTGAAGACACACGAATATAGACGAACAAAGATGGGATCTGAGCAAATCCAGCAAAAATAATCATAGGTCGAATCCTGCAAGATCTAGCGAAGACACACCTCCACAAACCCTCTGACGACGTTGAACGAAGCACCAAGACAAGGGCTATGTGAGGAGAACTTTTTTTTTTCATATTCAGCCTTCAGGGAGCCGCTGCCGTCTTGACTTCTTGAGTTATACACAAACCCTAACAGAATTCCAAAAATAATAATCTAAATATGGAGTGCTCCCGTCGACAAGGGTCGAGATCCACCACGCCTCCATGGCCCTAAGGCCATAAGAGACAAGGGCAAATCAGCGATGCCATCGATGGGAGGCAGAAAGCCTAGGCCCATGTTCCATTGGGAGGAGAGGTCTGTGTTCTCTATTTCCACCCTAAGATATGCATGTGTTAAAAAGGTGTAAACCCAATTTTTCTGAATTGTATAAGTAATTACTATTTTTTATCATCAAAACTTTATTCCTCAAACAAGCCATATCGTTTACAATTCGAGGCAAAATAAAGTCAGGGGCATTAGAGTCCCAAGACTCAGATAAGCTAACTCTAATACAATGTTTTGCTAGACTATCAGCAACAAGATGATATAAACCGAACCTCGATAGCGAGATTCGATATGTTGTTGCGGCCCGATCTTTCACGACACTCCACCACTAGTAGTAGCAACCTCTCGCCCGCGCACGCGATGTACACGAAGTAGAGGGTTTGAACCTTGCGGCCCAGCACGAGAAAACCAATCTCAACGAAGGTACTCACGCTCAAAACAATTTCCACGAAAAGAAATCGCAACACAGAGGTTTTTTAAAGATCCCTCCAAAACTTGATACGGGTGTCTACCCTGAAAAACACATCGTGTCTATTTCATATAAAAATAACTTGATTTTTACAGCAACACACTATGGCTTTATATAGCAGCCAGAACATCTATCCTGACTTGGAAAGCAAGCTCCCTGACTAAAACTCACGGAAAACAAAGAAAGGAAACCTGGATCGGACGCCATATTTAAATAATACTAAAAGATTATATGCTTTATATTCTAGCAATATAATCCTTACAAAAGATTGACCTGGACTCTTTTGAACTTGTGCGTAGACATCTAACTCCTCTGTTGGTGGACCCCATCCAATATCACATAAGTTTAAACAGTCACGTATCTTCATGATTGGTTTGTTAAAGGGTAGACCACCCTTCTTCTTGCGTGGACGAAATAAGAAAATAATTCGAGCCCTTGTTCTGGAGAATCGTGCAAAGAAATCAACAAATATATTTGTTGTTTTATCTCTGACCAACGTACGT
Organism: Triticum urartu; assembly: GCF_003073215.2. NCBI lineage: Eukaryota > Viridiplantae > Streptophyta > Magnoliopsida > Poales > Poaceae > Triticum > Triticum urartu. Next base: position 14,976 of record NW_024113100.1, on the reverse strand, counting down.
AACCTGCATGCATATCTATCAATCCTTGGCTGGTCTCTTTCCTCCAAAAGATAAAAACAAACTCCCTTTGTACTATACGTGCAAGTACTAGTCTGTTTTAGCATGAAGACAATGATGCATCTGGTCAGCTCCAGGCTTGCTCCTCTAGTTTGCTCGTGTGTACTTTCCTGATTGACCAATGCAATCGTTGTTTGTCTCAACTTGTTCTGATCATTGCACGATGTTGCATGCCTGACGTAACGGCGACTAGCTCATCGACGTCTTCGTATTTCTGCCGTAGACAGGTTGAAACATGTACATCGCCCACTGTAATTTCTAATGATGCAGCAACAACTTGATCCCGACCATTAGCTTGTGCGTCGTCATTGTAATCGGTACACTTACAACCGGTTGTATCACAAGATTTGCTTCCCTACAACAATGAATATAATCAACACTTGAAAACTCCAACGCCAAGAGAGGAGCATTTGTAATGACCGGCTGTCCCGACCCAATATCCCTTCGGATTCGGAATTGCACCCAAGGTGCTCCTATTGTCCGATTCGATGACAACTTTAGTGTAGATGATGTTAGCCGCTGGATTCGAAATGCATAACCAATGTTTCAGCATAAAATGACGCGTCAATATTGATTTTAACATATCCTGCATTTGATTTCTTTCACACATGCTCAGATTTTCGGATATGCTGGTTCGGTGTATAACCAATGTTTCAGCATAAAAAACAGTCTACATGATTATATACAAGGCATACATATATCTACTGTAATATCATTCGTCATGATAAAATGAAACTTTTCATGTGAAATTCGGAAATAATTTCTAGTTAATAGCTGCATGGCGGGGATTTGTAGCTTAACCACGGATGATATACCCCCCAAAAAATCACGGATAGTATCAATTCAATAACACCATTGCAACTTTTTTATTTACTTCCGTGTTTTAATGATGCTATATATGGCATATTTTCTTTGTTTTTTGAATCAAGAGCGACGTGGTTATTACCGCCGGCCGGACGACATTACCCCTACATGTTGCCTATATAAGCCAGCCCAATAATCCTACATCTACGTAAACAAGCCAGCCTGCCGCGCTCCTCTTGGCTCCACCTTCGCTCCGATCCTCGGCGTAGTCGACGAGCTGGTGCTCAATTTCAATGGCAATGGCGCCCGTAGCACTTGCACTCTGCTTGTGTACCGCCGTCCTCCTCTCCACTCCACCACCCGCGCATTCGTACACCGGCGACCCATCCACCGCTCCCGGTCCGAGCCCCGCAGCGGCAGAGCCGACGTCGTCCTCGAAGTACAAGACGTACATCATCCTGCTCAAGCCTCGAGCGGACGCCCAGGTCATGGACGACGAAGCGCGAGAGGGCTGGTACCGGTCCTTCCTCCCCGACGACGTGACCGCCCACGGCGAGCCGCGGCTCGTCAGCTCGTACAAGACCATCTTCCATGGATTCGCCGCCTTGCTGACGGAGGAGGAGCTGGACGCCGCGTCCAGGAAACCCGGCTTCGGGCGCTGGTTCCCGGACGAGATGATGTACCCCACGACGACCCGCACGCCGGAGTTCCTCGGCCTGAGTAAGGACGCCGGCTTGTGGCCCAAATCTAGCTACGGCAAAGGGATCATCATTGGGGTGATCGACTCCGGCATTGAGTCGCGCCATCCCTCGTTCGACGACGCCGGCATGTCGCCGCCGCCCGCCAGGTGGAAGGGCACGTGCAAGGGCATGGTCAGGCCCGTCCGGTGCAACAACAAGCTCATCGGCGTCAGGTCCTTCGTGGACTTCAACCCTGACGACGAGACCGGCCACGGCACGCACGTGGCGTCGATTGCGGCGGGCAACTTCGTCGCCAATGCCTCGTCATCACACGGACAGGCTGCCGGGACGGCCGCCGGGATCGCTCCCGGTGCACACTTGGCCATGTACAAGGCCTGCAGACCCACTGGGTGCCTCCGTTCGAACGTAGTCCACGCGATTGACACGGCGGTGGGCGACGGGGTCGATGTGATCAACATCTCCCTCGTCCGTGAGTCGGGAGTACCGCTCGACAAGGATGTTGTGGCCATTGGCGCATTCCGCGCTGTGGCCAAGGGCGTCGTCTTCGTGACTTCTGCTGGCAACGACGGCCCCGACTCGTCTACTGTCAACAACGACACGCCGTGGGAGATCACGGTGGGCGCTGGGTCGGTGGACCGGAAGCTCGCCGCCGGCCTTTTGCTGGAGTCAGGCGACCTGGTCGAAGGAGAGGCACTGGTACAGGCGCCCAACTCGACCGCTTACCGACCCCTCCACTACCCCGGCGAGGGGTGCAGGAAGGTGAGCGTTGAGCGCACGAGGGGCCACATCGTGATATGCGATGATGCCAGGGTTAAGGTTGACGTTCAGGCCCGCATCATCAAAAATCTCTACAACAATGGCGCGGCTCATGTCGTGCTGATCGGTCAGGAGAAAGCCGGTTTCACCTTGGGCTTCAGGGAGTACGGTTCCTCCGTCGTGCAGGAGCCCGCCGCCGTCGGCCACAAGCTCAAGGACTACAGCCAGTACCCGGATTCCGCGGCGCAGATGTTCTTCAAGGGCACGCAGCTCGGCATCCGCCAGTCGCCCACGGTCGCCTACTTCTCCAGCCGAGGCCCGAGCCGCGGCAACCCGCGCATCGTGAAGCCCGACATCCTGGCGCCGGGTCTCAACATCCTCGCCGCTGCCACAGAGAGTCCAGACCGGGGGCCTTTCAGATTCATGTCCGGGACGTCGATGGCGGTGCCGCACATCAGCGGCGTGGTCGCCCTTCTCAAGGGCGTGCACCCGGACTGGTCGCCGATGGCCATCAGGTCCGCCATAATGACCACGGCCGATGAGTTGGACAACGACGGCAAGCCGATCATGAACGAGAAGCATGAGCCGGCGAGCGCATTTGCTGTAGGCGCGGGGCACGTCAACCCCACGCGGGCCGTCGACCCGGGGCTAGTCTATGACTTGGAGGTCAGAGACTACGCCGGGTACGTTTGCCATCATTTTGCCAGGGCCAGGCTCGACGACGACGACGATGACGACTACGCCGTGCAAGACATCCTCCAGGACCTGAACTTGAATTGCAGGAACGTGCCCCGTCTGTCGGATGTCGACCTCAACTACCCGAGCATCGTGGTGCCGGCGAACAAGAAGGTGCGGCGGACGCTGACGAATGTGGGGCCGGCGGAGCAGTACACGGGCAGGTTGTCCATGGCCCATGGCGTGGGGGTGGATTTCTCGCCCAAGTCGTTGTCCTTCTCGCGGCCCGGGGAGAAGCTCACCTTCCAAGTAAGCCATCATGGGTCCGAGGTCGCAGAAGGATTCTTGATCTGGGAGTCGAATACGCACACGGTCCAAAGCCCACTCGTCGTCGTGCGTTCGTGAGCGGAAGTTAGACATATCTGAACACAAGAGATGTGCTACTCCACTGTACTACTCCTATTACTAGAAGAACGCTCATGCGTTGCAACGGGGCCACGTTAACTTAAAGAGTTCAATATTACGACATTGGCGACTTTTTTTACCATCAAATCCTCACACACACACACTCCCTCCCTCTTCCTCACTCTCTCTCCCCCTCTCCCTCTCTCTAACACACACACATATCCATCTTATTAGGTACGGGACCATAATCCATCTATTTTACACACACACGCTAGTGCATAACAATATGGATTATGTGTATTATATTTGCCACCAGAACTGAGGGAATTAATTTCATGTAAATCGGCCAGCCACAGCTCCAAGAATACGTGGAGGAGGTGGCCCGGGTCAGCGTCGGCGTCGTCCGGCGCGGGCCACGGGCCCGCTTCCAAGTGCACGTGCAATGCACGTCTTCACAAATATTACAACCAGATGTGAGAAATCACATACTAACACGATGTTGCAATCAATTTGTAATTAAAGAAGCCAAAAGTCTTTTTTCTTAAATAAGAATTCCTTATGCTGGAGTTTAAACAAACCCCACAATAGCCCTACTTATCACCTAATTAAGCAGATGCATGACTTATGAAGCGGATAAGAAATCATGTTAACTTGGAACTAAAATTCCAACAAAAGAGTGAGGAATAAACCTTTTTATCATTGCTCTGAAGTCTGAACCTCCCCCTATTTGTTAGTGAAATGTGAGTATGCTTGGAAGATAATAATTTCTTATGCAACATATGCTTTTACATCTGAAAGAGCTACAAAATATGTTGACCTACCTACGTGCACTTCCTAAATCAAGCGGATAAAATTATTTCTATCGGCAATATAAAATAGTAAACATTAGAAAGAAAGGGACAATGTCCACTAACCATGCAAATATTCTGACCATGGGATATTTAGGCTGGCGTATATGGGAAATCAAAGCTAAAAATGACTCGATGAGTTAGGGATACATCAATAAATATTGTAAAAAGTGATAAAAACAAATCTGCAGCAACTCGCGACCCCACGAACTCGTATTCGCAATGAGCAAGTTAGTGAGGCCACCACGGTAGGCTAGTACCAAGGGACAAGGGCAACAACCGCCTTCCCATCCAACCTACTGATTCTGCTGGCGCTACTTTCATCCTAAGCCCATGAGTACCGTTATTGTATTGCCACGTACGGAGAAACTATGAACTGAAATTTTCATCCAAATCATGAAAAATGTTAATGTTCCTCTCCTCTCCCATCCCTCGTGTGAACATACCCAATTCGTGGTTGGCTCGCTACATTCAGCGTAGCTCTGATGTGCACTGCCCTCGCTCTTGATTAGTTGCCGCAGTGCCACGCATCTACGCCAACAAGCTGGGGAAACAAATGCAAATGTTACACCGAGTCAAAATCAACCATCCCACAATCGTAACAATAGAAAAGATAATAACCAAAATTTAACAGAAGAACTATTGCTTGGCTCCCAGATCCATCTCGATAGCCCTTGATCTGGCTGCTGAGCTTCTCCTAGCCGCCTCAACATCACGTCATTACCAAACATGTAGTGGATGCCTAGTGGGACAAGGATTAAGAAATAACATGAGGTGAAAAATGCGATGGCTGTCAATTCCATAAGACGATCCAAGTAATTTGACAAAACAGATCAGGAGCATCTTGTATAATCTCAAAAAAGCAACTAAAAATATGAGAAATGAAGTGATGAAAATCAGCCCCTGCTCTCATTTATGCTCGCTTTTGTAATGGGAGGTAAGGAATGGGGATACCGGGAGAAGAAAGGATCACATGGACGGCAAGCCTCCACCACCGGCAAGTGGGGTTGCTTCACATCCAATCTCCACGGCTGCCGCCTCCATGGGGACGAACTCCCATGTTCACAACCGGGCTCCCAATCGGCCGCTGCCTCGCCGACCTTGACGACGAAGTAGTCCCTCCCTTCGATCCCATTCGCAACGGAGGCAACACCCATCCCAGCGGACGGGTCCGCGGTGAGATCCCTACTGGATTGTGGTCACGCCTCCCCAAACCTCACCGCGGGACACATGAGAGGGCGCCGTTGCCATGGTCAGGCTTGGATGGGGAAAGGAGGCGACATAGCAGCAATGGCGCCTTCGCCGGGATTGGTGGCGACGGCGGCGGCGAGCGAGCGGGAGGACGGCGGCGGCGAGAGAGTAGGAGGGTGGTGGCGGCAGTCCATCGGCCGCCGTGACGTGAGAGGAGGATGGGGATGGGGTCGCGATCTGGACGTATGGAGCGGTCGAGAGGAGGGGAAGCAGGCGGCTGGGTTTTTCCATCATGCGGGGTTTGGGGAGGTCAAACGAGAGAGTTTTTTTCGTGCGGGAGGCAGAGCAACGAGGGCGGATGTAGGGAGACGGGACGCGGTCGGTTGGCAGGAAAAGGAAAGCTACGCAAAATCACATCAATATAAGAAAATATCCCATCAATACTTGATTGATTGCGATTTATTTTTTATATGGTAATTAATCTGATCATCAATACTTGATTGATTGTGATTTATTTTTTATATGGTAACTAATCTGATGGGTTTATGTGGGTGGTGAAGCGAAAAGGAAAGCTACACATTTTTTTAGTCAGTAGAGATGATTGATGATAAGAAAGGGAAAATCACATCAATATAAGAAAATATCCCATCAATACTTGATTGATTGCGATTTATTTTTTATACGGTAACTAATCCGATCATCAATAATTGATTGCGATTTATTTTTTATATGGTAACTAATCTAATGGGTTTATGTGGGTGGTGAAGCGAAAAGGAAAGCTACGCATTTTTTAGGCAGTAGAGACGATTGATGATAAAAAAGGGAAAATCACATCAATATAAGGAAATATCCCATCAATACTTGATTGATTGCGATTTATTTTTTATATGGTAACTAATCTGATCATCAATACTTGATTGATTGCGATTTTTTTATGGTAACTAATCCGATGGGTTTATGTGGGTGGTGAAGCGAAAAGACAGGTGGGAGGAAGACGAAATAAAACCAGCGAAATAAAAACCAGCGAAAAATAACCGGCGGACTATTCGTAGATTTTTTTGATTCGTCTGTCTTGGTGCGACGGGATGTTAGGGCCTGGAGTGCGTGGGGGCGGGCGGGGGACTCGGCTTGAGGTTTTTTTTTGGTTCTATGCGGCTTAGCGTGAGACGGGAGGTTGGGCGTGTGCGGGACTCGATCGCGGGGTTTTCCTTGGTTTTTCGCGGCTGAGAGGGAGGTGGGAGGAAGTACCAAAGAAGTACCAAAAAAGACCGGGTGAGGTGGGACGAAAATAAAACCCGAAACGCGACCTACCAACTGAGACATTAGGAGTAGAGACTAGCTTTGCATTGCTTACACGATCGGAATAAAAGAATATGTTATTTACTTATTTTAGAGAAGGTGTTTTGGTGGCTGAAATTTTGAAAAATTCAAAATTTATACATCTCAGTTTCAAAAGGTTCTGAAAAATATGCACGTATACAATGATGTAATGTACTCCTATATGTGTCTAGAATTATGTAATAAAATACCTTCCAATTGCAAACTGCACAAAAATGTCAAAATCGTAGACTTTGGGAATGAACAGTTCAAGTGCTGAAAAGTTATAGATTTATTTTTTCTTCTACGTACGTACATTATATCTCTGGGCATATGTGTATTTAGAAAAATGAAATGTAAAATCATGAATTATGAATTTTTCCAAAATTCGGCCTCCATTTAGCATTTTCGCTTACATCGCCCATCTATGCAGCATGTCCGTACTGTCCTTAACTACGTGAGATTTCTGATGGGTCTAGGAGTTTGCAAAGATCAGGAAATGTTTTTTTAAGGAAAGATCAGGAAATGTGAATCCATTTCCAGTATATATTCGAACCATGCACGGTTTTCTTGCGATAAGAATTTGTATTACTCAAACTGTTCTAAATCACGCAGTCCCGAGTGGAGCCAAACAACTGTTTGGCCCTCAATATGTCTAAACTTAGCCATGTAATCACTACAATTGTTCTTGCTTCTGCTTATATGAGTATTTCTTTCAGCTTTTTTAAGATGTAAAATCTCATTGATTAAGGAAGCTAAAGATGAAAACTGCACATCCATGGGTAAAGGTTAGTCGAATGACAAGCGGAAAGTTAGGTGGTATAGGATGATATTAGTGAAAACTGCACATCCATGGGTAAGGGTTAGTTGAATGACAAGTGGGAAGTTAAGGATAATCATAACTGATACACAATACTCCCTGCGCTGGCAATCATCTTAGGGAACACAATGTCCGAGTTCTGGCCATTGCAGAAATTCCTGAAATTCAGAACACCGGGGTGGAATGGCTATTGCATGCTATAAATGGCCTTCCGGAAAGAGAAAGAGCCATGTTGCTCATGGTTGTATATATTGAGATGCTGGTGGGGCATATTTGTTGTGAGATGGTCCATGATAAAATCCCATCAACCGTCAAAGTCTCATGTACTCCATCCATTTCTTGATATAAGACGTTTTGACAGTTTAAATTGAACTGTCAAAAGTCATATATTTAGGAACGGAAGGAGTAGGTTCCTATGCAGCTATCCTACATGGATATTGTTAGAGGCAAAGGCACTATAATGCATCTTCCTATTATGCCAAGGCGACGAGATCGGCCTATGCCTTGCTCTGTTGAAAATCTTCCCTGGGTAGCTCTACTCATAGCTAGGGTGGGCAAAACTAAACATAGACGGATCCTTTGATACATCTTCTGGGAGTGCTGGGGCTGGCATGTTGCTTCACAATCATGATGGTGAAATCTTGTTTAGCTCCGGAAGATTTATACACGTTTACTCCTCGATCGGCCCTTGAAGCAGAAGCAACAACCTGCATGAAAGGCATGGCATCTTCCCTACAATGGTGTAGCAGCAGCACCCCGGCCCGATGATTGTTGAATCAGACTGTGTTGAGTTGGTGAAAATGTTAAGCAACGAGGAAAGGAAATGATTAGCTTTAGCTTCCTTAAACAGTGAGATTTTACATGTCAAAGCTGAAAGAGATACTCATATAAGCAGAAGCCAGAATTATTTTTTTTGAAATCCAGAACAATTGTAGTGATTACATGGCTAAGTTTGGACGTATTGAGCGCCGAACTGTTGTGTGGCTCCCTCCGGACTGCGTGAATTAGAACAGCTGTCTCGTGCAGATGGTAACATAACTACTTGAGTAATACAAATTTCTTATCGCAAAAAAACCGTGCATGGTTCGAACATATACTCCTAGACTCATCTGAAATCTCACCTAATTAGGACAGTACGGACATGCTGCATAGATAGGCAATGCAAGCGGAAATGCTAAATAGAGGCTGAATTTTTAAAAATTCATAATTTTGCATTTCATTTTTTTAAGCACACATATGCCCAGAAATATAATGTGCATACATTAAAATGAGAGCTAGACATGAAAAAACAAATTACGACTTTGCAGCACTTGAAATGTTTATTCTCCCAAAGTCCATAATTTTGATATTTTTGTGCAGCTTGCAATTGGAAGGTATTTTATCACAAATTTTACACACATATACATTACATCATTGCATACCGAGAAGTGTATTTTTCAGAACTTTATGAAACTGAGAAGTTTAAATTTTCAAAATTTCAGCCACCAATATGCCTTCTCTTAAATAAAATTAATGGATTCTTTTATTCTGATCGTGTAAGCAACGCAAAGCTAAGTAGTAGTGATAGTAGTAGTAGTAGTAGTAGTAGTAGTAGTAGTAGTAGTAGTAGTAGTACAGTGGAGTAGCACATCTCTTATATTCGATCTGTCTAACTTCCGCTCACGAAGGCACGACGAGGAGTGGGCTTTGGACCGTGTGCGTATCCGACTCCCAGATCAAGAAACCTTCTGCAAGCTCCGGCCCCTGATGGCTTACTTGGAAGGTGAGCTTTTCCCCGGGCCGCGAGAAGGACAGTGACTCGGGCGAGAAATCCAAGCCAACGTCATGGGCCACGATCTTGCGTGTGTGCAACCTGGGTGTGTACTCCCCCGCCGGCCCCACGTTCATAAGCGTCCGCCGCACAGTGGTGTTGGCCGGCACCACGATGCTCGGGTAGTTGAGGTCGACGTCCGACAAACGGGGCACGTTCCTGCAATTCAAGTTCAGGTCCTGGAGGATGTCTTGCACGGCGTAGTCCTTGTCATCGTCGTCGAGCTTGGCGAAAAGATGGCAAATGTACCCGGCGTAGTCTCTGACCTCCAGGTCATAGACCAACCCCGGGTCGACGCCCGCGTGGCGTTGACGTGACCCGCGCCTACAGCGAAGGCGCTCGCCGGCTCGTGCTTCTCGTTCATGATCCGGCTGCCCTCGTTGTCCACGTCATCGGCCGTGGTGATTATGGCTGACCTGATGGCCGCCGGCGACCAGTCCGGGTGCACGCTCTTGAGAAGGGCGACGACGCCGCTGATGTGTGGCGCCGCCATCGACGTCCCGGACTTGAATCTGAAAGGCCCCCGGTCTGGGCTCGCCGTGGCGGCGGCGAGGATGTTGAGCCCAGGCGCCAGGATGTCGGGCTTCAAGATGCGTGGGTTGCCGCGGCTCGGGCCTCGGCCGGAGAAGAAGGCGACCGTGGGCGACGGGCCGACCCCGAGCTGCGTGCCCTTGAATAACACCTGTGCCGCGGACTCCAGGTGCTGGCTGTAGTCCTTGAGCTTGCGGCCGACAGCGGCGGGCTCCTGCACCACGGAGGAGCCGTACTCCCTGAAGCCCAAGGAGAAACCGGCTTTCTCCTCAGCGATGAGCAGGACGTGAGCGGCGCCATTGTCGTAGAGATTTTTGATGATGCGGGCCTGGGCGTCAACGTTAACCCCGGCATCATCGCAGATCACGATATGGCCCCTCGTGCGGTCAGCGCTCACCTTCTTGCACAGGTTACCCTCGCCGGGGTAGTGGAGGGGTTGGTAGGCGATCGAGTTGGGGCCCTGCACCAGCGCCTCTCCTTCCACCAGCACGTCGCCCAGCTGCAGCACAAGGTCGGCGGCGAGCCTCCGGTCCACCGAACCGGCGGCCACCGTGATCTCCCATGGCGCGTCGTTCTTGACGGTGGATGGGTCGGGGCCGTCGTTGCCAGCAGACGTCACCAAGACTACGCCCTTGGCCACCGCGCGGAATGCGCCAATGGCCACAACGTCTCTGTGGAGCGGTAGTCCTGGTTTACGGCCGAGGGAGATGTTGATCACATCGACCCCGTCGCTCACCGCCGTGTCAATGGCACGAATTACGTTCGAACGGAGGCACCCACTAGGTCTGCAGGCCTTGTACACGGCCACGTGTGCGCCGGGGGCGATCCCGGCGGCCGTCCCGGCAGCCTGGCCGTGGGACGACGAGGCGTTGGCGACGAAGTTGCCCGCCGCAATCGACGCCACGTGCGTGCCGTGGCCGGTCTCATCGGCAGGGTTGTAGTCCACGAAGGACCTGACGCCAATGAGCTTGTTGTTGCACCGGACGGGCCTGACCATGCCTTTGCACGTGCCCTTCCACCTGGCGGGCGGCGGCGACATGCCGACGTCGTCGAACGAGGGATGGCTCGACTCGATGCCGGAGTCGATCACCCCGATGATGATCCCTTTGCCGTAGCTAGATTTCGGCCACAAGCCGGCGTCCTTGCTCAGGCCGAGGAACTCCGGCGTGCGGGTCGTCGTGGGGTACATCATCTCGTCCGGGAACCAGCGCCCGAAGCCGGGTTTCCTGGACGCTGCCTCCAGCTCCTCCTCCGTCAGCAAGGCGGCGAATCCGTGGAAGATGGTGTTGTACGAGTGGACGAGCCGCGGCTCGCCGTGGGCGGTCACGTCATCGGGGAGGAAGGACCGGTACCAGCCCTGGCGAGCTTCGTCGTCCATGACATGGGCGTCCGCTCGAGGCTTGAGCAGGATGATGTACGTCTTGTACTCGGAGGACGGCGTGGGCTCTGCCGCTGCGGGGGTCGGGCTGGGAGGGGAGGATGGGTGGCCGGTGTAGGATTGGGCGGGTGGTGGAGTGGAGAGGAGGACGGTGGTACACAAGCAGAGTGCAAGTGCTACAGGCGCCATTGCCATTGCCATTGAGCACGACCACGTCGACCACGGCGAGGTAGCGCGGCAGGCTTTGCTTATATAGGCAACATGTATGGGTAACGCCGTTCGGCCGGGGCTAACCTTCTCGCTCTTGATTCATCAAAAACAAAGAAAATATGCCATGTGTAGCATCATTAAAACACGGAAGTAAATAAAAAAGTTGCAATGGTATTATTAAATTGATACTATCCGTGATTTTTTGGGGGTATATCATCCGTGGTTAAGCTACAAATCCCCGCCATGCATGGAATTATTTGGTTTGTTAGCACTTTGACACATGCAGCTATTAACTAGAATTAGTTCCGAATTTCGCATGAAAGTATCCTTTTATCATGATGAATGATATTACAGTAGATATATGTACATAATTATGCAGAGTGTTTTTTGCACAGTACACCGAACCAGCTTATCCGAAAATCTGAGCATGTGTGGAAGAAACCGAATGGAGGGCATGTTAAAATCAACGTTGACGTGTCATTTTATACTGAAACATTGGTTATGCATTTCGAATCCAGCGGCTAACATCAGCTACACTAAAGTTGTCATCAAGTCAGACAGTAGGAACGTCTTGGATGCAATTTCGAATCCGAAGGGATATATGGGTCTGGACACGCCGATCATTAAAGATGCTCCTCTCCTGGCGCTGGAGTTTTCAAGCATTGATTATGTTCATTGTTGTAGGGAAGCAAATCTTGTTGCTGATAGTCTAGCAAAACACTGTATTAGAGTTAGCTTATCCGAGTCTTGGGACTCTAATGCCCCTGACTTTATTTTGCCTCGAATTGTAAACAATATGGTCATTGTTTGAGGATTAAAGTTTTGATGATAAAAAATATTAATTACTTACAATTCAGAAAAAATGGGTTTACACATTTTTAACACATGCATATCTTAGGGTGGTAACAGAGAACGCGCGCCTCTCCTCCCAAGGGAACATGGCACTAGTGTTTCTGCTTCCCATCGACGGTGTCACCGATTTGCCCTCCTCTCTTATGGCCTTAGGGTCATGGGGCATGATGGATCTCGACCCTTGCCAACGAGAGGACTCCATTTTTTAAAAAAAAATTGAGTTTTGTTAGGGTTTGTGTCCTACTCAAGAACGTAAGACGGCAACGGCTCCCTGAAGGCTGAAGATAGAAAAAAAAGTTCTCCTCACATAGCCCTTGTCCTGGTGCTTCGTTCAACATCGTGAGAGGATTTGTGGAGTTATGTCTCTGCTAGATCTCGCAGGGATATGGTTATCTTTACTGGATTTGCTCAGATCTGGTCTTCGTTCATCTATATTCGTGTGTCTTGAGGTGGGATACTTCCGATCTACTCTCTTTATCGGTGGTGGTTGCTGTTCTAGTGCACTGGTTCTATGAGGCCTTAGCACGACGATTTTACAACTGTCAACTACAACAACTTTTACCTGGCTCTGGCGAGGGAGGGCGATGACGGCAGCGCGCCTTCGAACCGCTGCAGTGCTTATTGTCGTTGCTAGGTAGTCTACAGATATGGACATAAATTTTTATTCTATTTGATATTTGTTGTACTGCTATGATTGAAAATGAATTATCAAAAGCTTTCCGCAAAAAAAAACACCTGCATATCTTGAGGACTTTTTATTGCACAAATATGAAAAATGTATTTTTATAAAGCCCAGATTTTGCTGTGACTAATAAAGCCCATTTTCTTATTTTTGTGGACATGGAAGATGTAGTATAAATCTAGGCTTTTCTTTTACTGGTCTTTATTTTTACAGGGAAAATGCCTCTAGGGGCCGATGGGTAGAGTGTTTGGGCTGTGGTGTTTCCCTATCGAACAAAATCGTACGGTGGGATGATCGTTGGTACCGAACGACTCGTTCGGTGGGTCGATCGCTCGTACCGCGCGTGTGGCGATGCTCTCCCCACCCGAACGTGTGGAGGATATCAGGATCCAAATTTTAACCCAAGCTTTCTTATCCTATTCATGACCACTGGTAAATATATCAACCCCAATTCCTATATAAGTTTTTTCAAACTAAAAATTGGAATAGAAACCAACCAAACTAAATGTGGATGAAAACCTCATAAAAATCTTGGAAATAATGTTTCAGATAATTTTTCAAATGTCTAGGCCGAGGATAAGTTAGTAGACACCCTTTTGTGTCGATGAATAATTCTCTGTAGATCTTACGAGCTATATGTAGTCGTGAACTACTGTACAGAGAAGGGTGTCTCGACGATGAAGATGACACAATGATTTTACCTAGGTTCAAGCCTCCGGATTGGTAACAGCCCTGTCCCCAGACGTAATGGAGAGCACTGGTGATATTCAGGGGAGTGGAGGGGCGGGGCCGGGAATGCGGGAGCATGCTCACAGACAAGGTTGACATCCATTCGTCACCCACTCCTCCACAGCCGCCACCACATTATCCTTCATCTCCATAACTACTCACTATTAGGTTAACCCTGGGTACTCCAAGATTCCACCATAATTCGCGAGATTCTAAGAATAGTTTTTAACTTCAGCTTAAAGACCATTCTACAATGTCTCTTATGTTCATGGCGATTGCGACACATGAGTAGTGCTCTGAAGCTAAAGGTGGATGCGTAATCTTGCAACTCCCCCATAATTCGCGAGATTGTAAGAATAGTTTTCAGCTTAAAGATCATTCTGTAATTTCTCGTATGTTCATGGCAATTGCGGCACGTGAGTGGTTTTTTTAGGGAACTAAAATCTTTATTGATCAACTAGTTCCGGAGGAATGATTACAGAGTCATAAGGCTTAAGTAACCACGTATGTCTACCAGTATCGAAGTACAAAGAATATTTCGCTAAACTATCAGCTTCATGATTCCTTGATCTACTTTCATGAATGAAATTGCACTCCTCGAAATCTTGTGCACAAATTCTGAGCTCCCTTACAATAGCTTGACGTGCACCTCCAGTGTTTGCCTTTACATTATTTGAAGACAGTCCAATGAGACCAGAATCCTTTTAAGCATTAAATCATCAACGGTGGCCAAAACTTCCCGCACTGCTAAGGCCTCGAAAATCATCGGGTCTGAAATTCCTGCCCAGGAGATCGAAGAAGACCCTAAATATTTTTCATATTCATTCCGACAAACAACCGCAACTGCTCCTCGATCTCCATATGTACAGAAGTAGCTTCATCTACGTTACATTTAGCGATTCCCGGAGGTGGACGAATCCAGGGTTGACTCCCCGGCTTGGGAGGCCGGGTAGCTGATAATGCTGGAGCAAGAGCCTCAACCTCTGCGATGAAGCACTTGATGAACATATGTGTTGACATGGGTGGCTGGAACACATGTTCGTAGATTGATTTCCGACGCGCATGCCATATCGCCCACAAAGTCATAACCATGTACGTAAATCCACATGTGGTAAAGAGTCATGCATGGTGAGCAGACGTAACTTTGCATTTTCTTCTCTGATCATTATCATGTGCTCCATCATCTCTTCGTTTGCTAAAGCCCACACTG